>NC_077222.1:103155274-103258274 GCF_024763615.1 Phlebotomus papatasi | reverse complement strand
ATGACTCGAAAATCACATTTTCGGAAGTTGTAAAGCAGTAAATTTTCTATGCTAAGTGAATATATCTCATGTTTTCGAAGAGCTCATCTAAAAAGTTAAATGTCAGTTTTGATAAGTTTTGTCCAATGTTTCCTGATTACAAATATTTTGGAGTAAGTAAAAATGCATTTTTTGTTCTCTTCTGAAATAATTTCAGTTTTGTTTCAATTTGCCCCATTTTGGGAAATTTTCGGACATTTTGCCATTCAGATAAAATTATTTTCCTTATCACATGCCAATGAAATTCACCTTTTACTTTATTGTGCGTTTTTTTATTAGTAATAGGCAAATGTCATGCTCAATTCTAAAATTGATAGGTTTTCCTTTAAAAGCTTTGATTGCTACTAAACGTTTTCTATTTATAATTTTGTAATTCTAGCAAAAAATATTCTAATTTTGAGGACAATCGGTGTATAATAGTGGTTGTAATCGAAAAATATGAAAAAAATCCGGCGCGCCTGGTTGAGCCGCAGCCGATATCCTCGGCTGGCGCGCCGGCGCGCAGCTAGCCGTAGACATTTTTAAAATTTTAGCCGCAGCCGCCGAAAATTTCTCGGCGTCGATCTCCAGTCATGGGCTCATAAACCGGAAGTCAGAATTCCTTCGCATATGACGCATGGTAGATCATGTTCAGGATGAAGTGGGCTACTTATTTTGGGATGTCACATCTGCAGCAACCCCGTAGGAGAAAATTTAGCAGAAGGAAACCATTGGTGAAACACGACTTTTCTTTGAACTTGCATACATGTATCACATCCAGGATGATCTGTCCAGGAAACAAAGGATTTGTCAGGCATGGCACATGGTACATTTTATTGGGGATTTAGTGGGCTATCTATTTTGGGTAGTGAGATAAATGGCAACCCCGTAGGGAAAAATTTAGTAGAAGGAAACCATTGGTGAAACACGACTTTTCTTTGAACTTGCATACATGTATCACATCCAGGATGATCTGTCCAGGAAACAAAGGATTTGTCAGGCATGGCACATGGTACATTTTATTGGGGATTTAGTGGGCTATCTATTTTGGGTAGTGAGATAAATGACAACCCCGTAGGGTAAAATTTAGTAGAAGGAAACCATTGGTGAAACACGACTTTTCTTTGAACTTGCATACATGTATCACATCCAGGATGATCTGTCCAGGAAACAAAGGATTTGTCAGGCATGGCACATGGTACATTTTATTAGGGATTTAGTGGGCTATCTATTTTGGGTAGTGAGATAAATGACAACCCCGTAGCGAAAAATTTAGTAGAAGGAAACCATTGGTGAAACACGACTTTTCTTTGAACAAACATGTATCACATCCAGGATGATCTGTCCAGGAAACAAAGGATTTGTCAGGCATGGCACATGGTACATTTTATTGGGGATTTAGTGGGCTATCTATTTTGGGTAGTGAGATAAATGACAACCCCGTAGGGTAAAATTTAGCAGAAGGAAACCATTGGTGAAACACGACTTTTCTTTGAACTTGCATACATGTATCACATCCAGGATGATCTGTCCAGGAAACAAAGGATTTGTCAGGCATGGCACATGGTACATTTTATTGGGGATTTAGTGGGCTATCTATTTTGGGTAGTGAGATAAATGACAACCCCGTAGGGAAAAATTTAGTAGAAGGAAACCATTGGTGAAACACGACTTTTCTTTGAACTTGCATACATGTATCACATCCAGGATGATCTGTCCAGGAAACAAAGGATTTGTCAGGCATGGCACATGGTACATTTTATTAGGGATTTAGTGGCCTATCTATTTTGGGTAGTGAGATAAATGACAACCCCGTAGGGAAAAATTTAGTAGAAGGAAACCATTGGTGAAACACGACTTTTCTTTGAACTTGCATACATGTATCACATCCAGGATGATCTGTCCAGGAAACAAAGGATTTGTCAGGCACGGCACATGGTACATTTTATTGGGGATTTAGTGGGCTATCTATTTTGGGTAGTGAGATAAATGGCAACCCCGTAGGGAAAAATTTAGCAGAAGGAAACCATTGGTGAAACACGACTTTTCTTTGAACTTGCATACATGTATCACATCCAGGATGATCTGTCCAGGAAACAAAGGATTTGTCAGGCATGGCACATGGTACATTTTATTGGGGATTTAGTGGGCTATCTATTTTGGGTAGTGAGATAAATGGCAACCCCGTAGGGAAAAATTTAGTAGAAGGAAACCATTGGTGAAACACGACTTTTCTTTGAACTTGCATACATGTATCACATCCAGGATGATCTGTCCAGGAAACAAAGGATTTGTCAGGCATGGCACATGGTACATTTTATTGGGGATTTAGTGGGCTATCTATTTTGGGTAGTGAGATAAATGACAACCCCGTAGGGTAAAATTTAGTAGAAGGAAACCATTGGTGAAACACGACTTTTCTTTGAACTTGCATACATGTATCACATCCAGGATGATCTGTCCAGGAAACAAAGGATTTGTCAGGCATGGCACATGGTACATTTTATTAGGGATTTAGTGGGCTATCTATTTTGGGTAGTGAGATAAATGACAACCCCGTAGCGAAAAATTTAGTAGAAGGAAACCATTGGTGAAACACGACTTTTCTTTGAACAAACATGTATCACATCCAGGATGATCTGTCCAGGAAACAAAGGATTTGTCAGGCATGGCACATGGTACATTTTATTGGGGATTTAGTGGGCTATCTATTTTGGGTAGTGAGATAAATGACAACCCCGTAGGGTAAAATTTAGCAGAAGGAAACCATTGGTGAAACACGACTTTTCTTTGAACTTGCATACATGTATCACATCCAGGATGATCTGTCCAGGAAACAAAGGATTTGTCAGGCATGGCACATGGTACATTTTATTGGGGATTTAGTGGGCTATCTATTTTGGGTAGTGAGATAAATGACAACCCCGTAGGGAAAAATTTAGTAGAAGGAAACCATTGGTGAAACACGACTTTTCTTTGAACTTGCATACATGTATCACATCCAGGATGATCTGTCCAGGAAACAAAGGATTTGTCAGGCATGGCACATGGTACATTTTATTAGGGATTTAGTGGCCTATCTATTTTGGGTAGTGAGATAAATGACAACCCCGTAGGGAAAAATTTAGTAGAAGGAAACCATTGGTGAAACACGACTTTTCTTTGAACTTGCATACATGTATCACATCCAGGATGATCTGTCCAGGAAACAAAGGATTTGTCAGGCACGGCACATGGTACATTTTATTGGGGATTTAGTGGGCTATCTATTTTGGGTAGTGAGATAAATGGCAACCCCGTAGGGAAAAATTTAGTAGAAGGAAACCATTGGTGAAACACGACTTTTCTTTAAACTTGCATACATGTATCACATCCAGGATGATCAGTCCAGGAAACAAAGAGATTTGTTAGGGAAAATAAATCCTTTGAAATGGTTACTTACCAGAGAACTCGTTCAAAATTTTTTTATGTTTGTAAAGAATTTTCAGAGAGAAAAAGTTGGGAAATTGTACATATCAATTTCTTTTTAGCCAAGACACACACCATAATTTTCAATGAAAAACAGATTTTCCGCAATTTTCTTTTCATTATTATATAATTATTTCAATTTTTCTCAGTGTTTTTTAGCCGAGACACACAAAAAATATTTGAATTTGCAACGGTTTTTCTTAGCCAAGACACAAACCCGCGTTCGGCTGGCCTTCGGCCAGCTTCAGGGAGGTTTCTGAAACTCCTTCTTTTCGTAATCTAATCAAATATACGTTTCCTACCGAAAAATGTGTTTTTTTTCTTCAGTTTCTTAGTGGAAATTTGCTTTCAAAAATCGGGGATAAATTATAGTTATTGGGCTCAAACAGAAGTAGATTTTGATTCTCCAATAGTGTCTTGGATAAAAGGTAAATGGAACTCTATTTGCACAAAAAGTCGTTGATGCTCGAAGAATTCAAATTCAATTTCGAATTTTCATACTAAATTTTCGAAAAAGGTGGGGAAAATTTATCAAATATTACACTAAAAAGCTGGCAAAAGAGTCACTCACAATCAGTGATTATGGAGTGATTAAATACTGGGGCAAGAACAGTAAACGTAGTTGTTCTGTTTTTTTTTTCCTTACAACAATGTGAAGACCGTCACATTTTGACACTTGAGCATTTCGAAATTCGAACAGGATGTACCTCAGCCATCTTGCGGAATTACCAAGAAGTAAGAAAGTCTCTTTTTTGGATCTTCAAATAGATTTTCGAATTTTTCAAGATCTACTTCTGTACGGAAAGATTGGGTATTTCAAGACCTTTCCAGTAGTACCAATTTTTTCACGATCGACCAAGTCGTTTATCAGGAAATGCAAATAATCTTTCAATTCTGAAAAATTGACTTAAGAGTCCGCCATTTTTGATTTTATCACCGCAATCCAAGTTATAAAAGCCTTACCTGGAATATGCTGGCACCGTAGGGAGTACGCCAAGCATTCAGGAGATTGTCCTTGCCAGTGGACACGAACCATTTGCCGCAAGTTGCGAATCTCAGTGAAAGAACGCAACTTTCGTGCAAATGGAGTTGATATTTGTCAGTTTTCGTAGCATGCAGCACTTCAACGTGCGAATTTTCCATCCCAACTGCCAGCCACTCGCCTGAAAGGGACTCTTGGTCAGAAACTGCTGCAAGAAGCACCAAAGAAAAAAACTCACCTGTCGGACAATATCCGAGGGAGAAGATCTGCGAACTGAAGTCATGCTGCTGCAACTGTCGCCCTTCTCGCAAGTCCCACGATCGCACTGTGTTATCCAGTCCTCCAGTCCACAAACGGCAGCCATCCGGACTGATGTCAATACAAGAAGCGCCATCCGTATGCCCTGAAACAGTCCAAAGAGAAGGTTTTCCCAAGCCCTGACAAGTTTTCCAGGAGCACTTACCTTGGAATTGTCTGACAAGTGTCTGATTGTGCAGATCCCAGACAGCGATGTTTCCGTCACTGCAACAGGAGAAGCACACTTTGGAGTCAGGACTGATGGCCAGAGCATAGCAGGCTGGAGCTGCTGAAGTCAGTTCCGCCTTAATTCGCGGAGTCGGACTGGCCAAGTCCCAGATGGACAAATTTGAAGCCTCTCCTCCCACAATCAAAGTTCGTCCGTCCGGAAGAAGCTTCACTGAACGAATGTAGTTGTCACGTTGCTGCAAAGCCATTTAGACAAAAGTTAAGGAAGGTTCTTTGAGAAAGGAAGAAAACCAAGGAACTTACCAAGCAATCCAACTGGCTCACGGGGGTTTTGCTGCCAGGCTGGGAAATATCCCAGACTTTGACGCAGCCCTTGCCTCCGGTGTAGACGTATTTGGTGGGATTCGAGATGGTCACGGCGCAAACAACTTCACCGTGAGAGAGCGTATTGATCTGACGGGCGTGCCGGGGGATCCCCGAGCCAACCAGAGCATCGGCTGGGAAGGGTACTGGTTGCAGGGTTCCCTCGCCGTTCATGTGAAAGGAGTAGGCACTGAAAGATTCCCAGGAATTAGCAAAAATCTTATATAGCTTTTGTTAAAGCCTTTACGCTTCATATTGCTTCGGCAAAGAAGAATTTGCAAAGTGAAAAGTAAATCCCTTATTGCTGAATGTTGAAACAAAGAATAAACTCAGTTGCAACACAGATTAGCGTTCTAGAGCTTAAATTAAGCTATGTCTAAATATTGCACTGCAAACAATGCAAGAGTTAGATCCAGGCCTAAGAACCAGGCTAAGCAACAGAAACGGGTAATTCCATTGCAAGCTGTTGCATTTGTTCCCCTCTGTCTTCAAAATGAAAACGAGCCTGGGAGTTGTTCACGTCTCGCTTCGGGAACAGGGACATCCCGGAGTACATTCACTTCCCCAATACGGTCGAACTCGACTTCCGTAGGATCGAAGACAGAAGACCTGAAGACGGAAGTTGGGGGTTCCTATCTGTAAAGGTCAGATGATACAGGACCCAAAGGTCATAGCGCCGGAACGGCGCTGATGTTATAAAAGGGACCGCGAAGAGTACATAGGGGTATTCTGTCTGAAACAGTGTTACAGACGGCTGGGCTCTTCATCCGGTAGAGATGGGTGATCTAAAGTCGAAAAGCTGACCTTGCAGCTACAAAGATCATAGCGGTACGCCAGCAACTTTTCGTTACTAAAAGAGCTTAAACAATTTGGCATAACTCTTACTGCTTCACGGGAAGGATCAGTTTTCAAAGAACCCATCAGTCGACATATCTTGATGAGTACCTCGGAAAATCTCAATGCAGACTTAAGGACTCAAGGTCTTACGAATGGGGCCTAGGCAAGAACTAAAAGCGGACAAGGGTAATACTTGGACTTCCAATGCTCAAGATCTCAACAAAGAGGAAACCGATGGAGATAACATTCGTCTGCAAGCCTCAGACTCGCCAACTACCAAACCTGGTAGGTATTTATTGCCATAACATGCTGAAGCATTCTTCACCGCTAACCTCGCGTTGCCTGTTCCGAGAAGGCCACGAATCCAGCGTCCTCCTCGCTTCACTGGTAAAGACCGATTCGATTGTGACTTTAAAATGAAATAATTCGTCGAGCACTCACAATCCTATCAAGCGGAATTATAGCGATATGGTAACTTAAGATTATCCACCGTTGTAGCACCCCTCAAAGTCACTACTTTATCTGAAAAGCAATCTACTTCTTCCAAGATCAACAGTCCTACTACACTATAACAACATTGGGTGTCACCTGTTGGAGGTCACCTCCCACTCCCAGCAACAAAACAACAGGCCGTGATAGTAGCAGTCTCCCGAATGTTCAGAGAGTGGTGTCCTCCATGGAGAACTATTACTTCAAATGCGTTCGTTTTGTAAAGATCTACATTGAAGCGAACCGTGCTCCGAAAACGCTCGTTGAACCTCGTTCAAAAAGGGAGTTCTCGTTGCTGATCAATAGAGATCACCTACTACTTTAAGTTGTGATGGGATGACACAAGGATAGTTCGACTATAGAATCATCTTTTGATAACATCATGACATGACGACTTTCCTCCCTTTTACACTCAAACATGTTTTAGGATTTGACACTCCTGGATTTTACTGACGAAGGGTTCGGATTTAAAAGCGGGCGAGAGAGAGGTGGACAAGTAAGAATGTGAAGACGTGCAAACCAGAAAGAAGATCTGATTGAAACAGGGGAACAGGTGGTAGGTTCGTATCTCGTCATCCCTAGCCTCCTTCCTAAGAGCTTAAAGATCCATATTAATTCTTCTGGTGCAAAGAGTTAACACAACCAAGAACTAATCAGACTAATTTCTGATAAAACCAAAATCAACGGTCCACGGGCTTCACCTTTGAATTAACGTCAAGGTCGGTACCTTGCATTCTGGTGTCAGACCGTTTTTGAAACTGTGCCAATCACCTTGTGCTGAAGAAGGCGAGGTCAGTTGATCACCAAGAGAACGTTTTCTTACTGAAGAGAACAAAGAGGAACTATTGAGAGCGAGTGAGAGCATCACCTATCGTTGTGTTCAAGAATGCTACAGGAACTAGAAGGTTAGGAAAAGCAAAGGTGGGAGAAATTGGGCAAAGCCTCATGGAGAGCTAGATGTGCTGAGATTGGGTACCAGCCGATTCAGGCCAAAGTCATTGAGCATGAACTGTATAGCCCTCACTCAGTTTATTCTGTTGCCTTCACTGAGCCTGTAAGTGGTGTACTGGCATATGAGTTACTCGCATGAATTATAGCCTTAATGGTAAATATTTTATTTTAATGCCTTTCTTTAGGATTTTTGATAGGGAATGTTGTGTTTCAGGGCACTCAATGGGTCAAGTGGTAGAGCACTCGCTCTTTGATGCAAGTGTCCGGGTTCAAATCCCGTTTAGGTCACCAGGAATTTTTCTGGCGCTAAACAACCTCATCCCGTACAAGAAAAAATAATAATGCATGTCTAGAAATCCCCTTGCGGGAAGGCCTTGTTCCTTCATGGAATGCTGTGTCAGCATTATTATTATTAATGTTGTGTTTCGATAAAGATTTTCACTTTGCAATATTTTCCTTTGTATTTTGCAAAAAAAGTAAAATGAAATAAAAAATAGTGAAATATTTTCGAGACTTACGGCTTTCCTCCTGTAATGGCTCCAGGAATGGGAATGCCATTTGTCCGGACATGGCCATGGGGATCAAAGGGCATCGGTGGGCGTCCGTAGGCTGGATCCGGGGGCGGACGCTGATAGGGGTCCGCTGGCCTCTGATATGGCGAAGGGGGATAGCCGGCCGGAGCGGGTGGAACATTAGATTTGGGGGTTCCAGCAACAGCGGCATTTGGCGTCGTGGATCGCGCCTTGCCTCCGGGTGTCCCAGGCTTTTCGAGCTGCAACAAAAGAAATTTTAGCAAAGGTAATTCAATACGATCTGTCGATGATCAACTTACATCCTTTGTCTTGAGATTTGGTGTTGAACGCGATGAACTTGAACCCGATCTCGATGGTGGACGCTCCTGACTCGATGGCTTTGAACTACTTCCAGCCTTATCTGGTCGATCGCCATTCAGGCCAATACTGTCTCGATCGCGATCTCTCGACTCTATGGACGCGTGATCACCATTTGGTCTCGGAGAAGGGGATTCCTGCTTGAAAACCAAAAGAAAACAATTAACCAAAAGTCCTACAAACAACCTTTCCATTAAATTTGTTAAAAGATGTCTTTAATTTTCGGGCGGAAAATCACAAGAAAAACAATGTTTTGCAATTGAAAAAATTGGTGCTTCCGTCTTTTCAAAATTATTCTGTGTTCGAGACGTTTAGTTATCTTTTTTTTTCTTAACTGTGCGATGTGACTTTGCGTTTTGTGGAAGACGGTAACTCACCATTTCATTAGCGACGTCCACAACTAAATCCTGATCGCTTTTTTCACCATCACTCTCCTGGAAAAAATAATAAGAAGAAAAAACGGAAAATCAAATCAAATGGGAAGTTTAACAAAAATAAAACTCAAAAAAAAAAATAGAATAGAATCACGGAAGAAACTTTGGGTAAAACTGTAATTTCCTGGTGTTTCTTAAGCGGAATGGCTCAATTTTTGTGTAGATGTGGTATTTGACATTCTAAGTAAGCTCCGCTTTTGAATTCATTTAGGCCACGCCTCTTTTTCTGAAGATTTTACTAACTGTTGTAGGGATTTCTAATGCTTAATCTGTAATTGGGTTACAATGTAGTTTGCAAAGGGTACCACGCTTTAAAGAGAAGTTCGGAGGAAAATTCTAAAGAATAAGCCTAAGAAAAGTTAGGCCACGCCCTCAATAAAATTTGCAATGCTGTAATTTTCAAAGCGTATCAAGATAAATACGGAAACCCTAGTTTAGATTTGTTATTGCAAAAGTTTACAGAAAATTAAAGAGTAAAGATGCATAAGAACCCACCCATTACAAGTCCCGCCCACTTTTTGTGTAACTTACCCCACCACAAAACACATATTTTGCCTGTATAATTGTTTAGTAACGTCAATTATATCATACGAAACCCTTAATGAAATCTACATGTATTTATTTTTCAATCAGAAGTTCCGTTACTGATTGCCTTTCTTTCAAACAAAAATTACATGAATATTGTTAAAAAAAAAACAATCGTAACTCCTCTCCGGACTCCACTATCCTTGTGAAGAATTTTCAACAGGCTCACTTATTCTTGCTAAAATAAATTTATACAGCCCCAATTAGCATGGAAAATTGTAGTTTTGGGGTACGAATGATCCAAATATATGAATAATACATAAAGGGGCGTGGCTTATTTTCCACAAGTAGGATCTTGGACCTTTGAAGTACTGTACCAGTGGATTAGTAGAGCTTCTTTTTAATAAAAATTACTCTTTTCCCTTTTGTACCATAAATTGTAATTCGTCATAAATAATCACATTACAAAGGGGCGTGGCCTATTCTATGTTTCAGCCTCTTATAACAATTAAAACTGCAGAAATATTGTGCTCGCAAAAATACAGCATCATTATAGAAATAGCCTTGATTTGTAGTAGGACACCGATTTATAAATAAATAATAAATAAGAAAACAAATAAGTAGGCGTGGCTTGTTTTCTTCATAGAAGATATTTTTTTATTTCTTTTCTTTGTTAATTGCCCTAGGAAAATTCTCTTTTGCGAAAAATGTAGCATCCTAAATACGAAAATAACTACTTCAGTTAGTTATATTCCCTAAAATAGGCGTGGCCTAAAATTAATAGGCGGAGCTTGCTCAGGAAGTCAAATACTGCATCCATACAAAAAATTGAAAGTAAAAAACCACCAGGGAAGTAAAGTTCTGTTGAAAATTATTTCTATTGAGTAGAAAAAACAACAATATTAAAAAAAAATAAACAGGAGGAAGATCTTTGAGTAAAACAAAATACAAAAAATATAAATATGAACCTTAGAAATTACTAAAAAAAAATAAAAAGAAAAAAAATGCATAAAACTTGAGACGATGGCTTTTATTTCGCTTTTTCTTTTTTTTTTAATACTTGGAAGTGTTTTAGAGTTCATTTTCATTTTTAGTGCCGCCCGAAAATTAACCATCTCATTAGTTATAAAAATCTTTTGGCTTGTTGTTAGTTGATAATGTTGCAGGAAGAAAAACATCTTTCGCGCTACTTACATGAGTGAGTTTCTCTTCCTTCCGCCTTTTGGCATCTCCTTCCATATCCAGGGGAGTTCGAGGACGATACTTTTCCCTCTCACCCGGAGACACTGAGTTTCTCTGCAAAGTCCCCCAAAAAGACAGTTAAAAAATCCTCGAAAAAACTTAAAATTGAATTATTTTTTGAAACTCACCAAACGCTCTTCAGCTGCAGGTCCAAGAGGAACTTTAATGTCCTCCCTGTGGAGATCCTGAGGTGCCTTCAGTAGACCCTGTGGACCTCCATGTGGTAGTCCAATTGGGCCCCCAAAGGCACCCAGAGGACCCGCCAGGGCGGCTCCCAGAGATGGAATTGGCTGCGGAGGAGCACCTGGCAGTTGTTGAGCATGAATTTGTTGCTGCAAGAGATGCAAAAGAGAACATACTTAATTATACAGTCCATAAAACCTTTTTATGCTTCCTTTAATGAGATTTTTTAGTAAGTTGATTGGGTCATTTATGGACTCTACATGGACCAAGAGATGTCAAAAGCAAATCATTCATGCAAATGCAGCTAAATACAGAGAAAGTTGCAGTTGGTTGCAATGCAGTGCAAAGAGAAGGCAGCTAATACATAAAACTGTACACCACAAATTGAGGTTATGTAGAGCATTTCATGAATTGATAAAGTTTAAACAGTCAAGTAAATATAGCACAAAATTAATAAATAGATTTCAATTTGCCGAATGTGGAGCTACTTCGAGCCAATTCATAAAAAAATATTTAAACAGAAAACTAGTACTCCTCACAGTACACGATCTTATGATACGAAAGCACTTCTCGTTTTTAAGATATATCGGGTCAACCGGTATCAGAAGGTGACTTCAACTCCGCAGGCCACTTGTCACGGGCTTGTGTTTGTCAAAAGCAAGTTTTATTAGATATTTTTAAAGTGGCCACAAGTAGTTCTTAAGTGGCGATAAGTGGAGAATCCTTTCTATAACAAATAAACCTAATAAAGGGTTTAACGGTTAGAGGGGATCTCAGTGGCACAATAAGCAAGAGTTTGCTTATGCAATGCTGGAAAGTTTACATTGTAATACAAATAAAGTGTCTCTATACGATTAATAATAATCGGTATGAGTCTTCGAGAAACATAAAAACGGTCAAAATGCTATACAATAAATTGTTTTAGAGGAATTTCAGGATGTTTTGCGAACTCAGAACCCTTCAACTGCTTCTTCTTAGCATTTTTTACTTTTATCCTTCAAATACAAAAAAAAAACATTGAAAAAAAGCTTTTAAATAAATTTGGTTTGTGTCCCTAATAATAATTATGGTGGC
This sequence comes from Phlebotomus papatasi, assembly GCF_024763615.1. Taxonomy (NCBI): domain Eukaryota; kingdom Metazoa; phylum Arthropoda; class Insecta; order Diptera; family Psychodidae; genus Phlebotomus; species Phlebotomus papatasi. The sequence goes on along the minus strand of NC_077222.1, from coordinate 103,246,332 downwards.
ACAACGTTCCATAGAGCCACTTAGGCCTTCCCGCAAGGTTAATCCCATGCCCCGTGGAATCATGTGTAGTGCAGCTCATTGGATGCAATTCGAACACTTGTAACGCCAAAAAACTCCTGGTGGGTTTGTTTCCCCGCTAAATATTGAAATGTTCGAAAATGAAATACATTTTTAAGTAATTTTGCACGCTCATTTGTCTCTTTTCAGTTAAAGAACTTATAAGCTTCCTATAATTACAGTAGAGTCTCTCAAATCTGAATCTCTCAAATTCGAACGCCGCGTTTGGATTCAAAATGTCAATTGTGAGGTTATGTTAGAAAGTTCGTATTTTAGGTGAATGAAAATTATATTTATGTGCTTCTTGCTGAATGTTTACATACATTATGATCGTATAAAATGAAAAGGAAGTATGTTACCATTAAAACTTGTGAGAAAGTACGGAAATTTGATTCAAAGTACGATTTAATCTCACAAAGATTTCGTTAGTTTTAAAGAAATCGTTCGAATTTGGGAGGTGAGAAATGTCAAAAATACCCCCCGAGCGTTCGAATTTATGAGAATCTACTGTACTACAATTGCATAGATTTTTATCTTTAAAAGAACAAAAGATGCCAAAAAAGTATTGCTTTGAAACATTAATAAACCTTCAGAAATAAAAAAATAATAAAGCAAAGTAAGTTTGTCCAAGTGATAAAATTTCGAAAATCGATTTTGAAGGTACTTTAACCTCCTTTGAATTCCGCAAGGTGGCTCATGATTTGCAGTTCGAATTTCAAAGTGTATTGGATGTCAAAAGTGACAACCAACAATTTGCTGTGACAAAAAGTCAATGCAACTAAATTTGTAATATTTCTGTCTTATAAAATTTTTCATAAATTCATTAACAAACTCCCTTTAAGATATTGTCAGTGTGTAATTAAATAAATCTTCGTAACATTGTGTGTAAATTTTGTTGACACATTCGAAAATCAGTTTAAACTTTTCGAAAACTAACGACATTTTTTGCAATCCGATCCTGGATGTCAGAGGGACAAAATAACATTTAGAGTTTTTGAATCTGGTTAAAGCTTTTTGTATTTTATGCTGTGTGAATTTAATATCTGTTTAATAACGGCATAATTTTATTCATAGTGAGAAGTTTCATTTTAAATTACAAATTAGGGTAGATGGGGTAAATTGGAATCATGTCTAATTTGAAACTTTGCGAATTCCTAGTTGTTTTAGATGGCAAAAGGAAAAAACAACGAAAAAGTACCCTCGAATGTAAAGTCTTGTACTTCCTCGTGGTTTTCTTTTTCTCTTTGACCATCTAAAACAGTGAGAAAATCTCAAAATTCCAAAACAGACATGATTCCGAATTACCCAATCTTACCCTATATATGTATCAAAATCTTGATAGAACTAAAATATTATGGGCCAATCCATCTCAAAACGACCGAAAAAATCGCAAATCGAGGGGTCATGGTCTTAGATGTTTTTGAATTTTACATATGTTAAAGTACACGATAAAATAATATACCCCTATTTTTTTTTTCGTCCGAAAAAAAATCCTGGCCGGAGATACATGGCGTCAAAGATGGCGCCTCGCGCTTCATTCCTCAATTGCGATTTTTAGCAAATATTTTAAAATGCTCTATTTCGGGAACGGGTTGAGATTTCTTCTTACTCTTTTTTTATTTGAAAGATAATTTTATACTCTTTAAAACGATATACTTGATTTTGCATTATCTGCTTAAGTTTTTTTGTAACGGTCTTTTAAAAAATCTTTGAAAAAATTTAAAAATTAATTTTTCTCAAAAACCCCATTCTCAAAAATTTTGATTTTTTTACTGTTGATCAGTAACATTGAGTACTACATTCCCTGAAAAGGCGAGCTTCCACTTTTGCACTTACTTTTTTTTTTAAATATTTGAAAAATTACCATATTTTCAAAATTAAAAATAACCAGTTAAACTCAAAATTTTGAGTTCAACTTTTCAGGGAATATAGTATCCCACAATACTTATAAACAGCCAAAAAATAAAAATTTTTCGAAATCAAGTTTTTGAAAAAAAAATTTTTTTTTGAGTTTTAAATAAAAATGTCTTTTATTGACAAAAGTCAAACTTTAAGATACATTTGACACATGTGTCAATATGTAGATTTTTTTTAAACGGAATTTAAAAAAAAATTTTTTTTTGTATTTTTTCAAAAATAATCCAAAAAAATTTCCAAATTTTTTTTTTTGAAAAACTAAAAGAAAACAAAAAAACATAATTAGTACATGTGTTTAATATGATTTAAAGGCTTATTTTTGTCAATAAAAGACATTTTTATTTAAAACTCAAAAAAAAATTTTTTTTCAAAAACTTGGTTTCGAAAAATTTTGATTTTTTGGCTGTTTATAAGTATTGTGGAGTACTATATTCCATGAAAAGTTGAACTCAAAATTTTGAGTTTAACTGGTTATTTTTAATTTTGAAAATATGATAATTTTTCAAATATTTTTTAAAAAAGGTAAGTGCAAAAGTGGAAGCTCGCCTTTTCAGGGAATGTAGTACTCAATGTTACTGATCAACAGTAAAAAAATCAAAATTTTTGAGAATGGGGTTTTTGAGAAAAATTAATTTTTAAATTTTTTCAAAAATTTTTTAAAAGACCGTTACAAAAAAACTTAAGCAGATAATGCAAAATCAAGTATATCGTTTTAAAGAGTATAAAATTATCTTTCAAATAAAAAAAGAGTAAGAAGAAATCTCAACCCGTTCCCGAAATAGAGCATTTTAAAATATTTGCTAAAAATCGCAATTGAGGAATGAAGCGCGAGGCGCCATCTTTGACGCCATGTATCTCCGGCCAGGATTTTTTTTCGGACGAAAAAAAAATAGGGGTATATTATTTTATCGTGTACTTTAACATATGTAAAATTCAAAAACATCTAAGACCATGAAGGGTACCCCTATGGTTGTCTTGAGATGGATTGGCCCTTATGTTAATTCGCGTTCGAGAAACTTCATATTTAGTTTTAAAAATTTAAGTTCATCAACCGTCAATTTTTGACAACTGTCAACCGGATATCGAAATGCCAGATATCGGAGAGAGCTGTGTAGAATACTATTCACATTTTAGTCGAGACAATATCATATTCTTGTTGTAATCAATTAAATTAGAATAATTTCCTAAACGGATTGGTTTCAGTCTTTTAAACATTAAGTTTTTTTTTGTTTCAATTTAGTGAAGTTTCTTGTGCGAATGTGAGGTTATGTTACACTAATCCTAAAGGATTCTACACATTAGGAGCATTTTTCGTCAAAAATTGCAATTTTCCCTGTACAGTAGTGCAAAAGTTGTTTTGAAGTATCAATTTTTAATGAAAATTACTCCAAATGCACCTTTAAATTTTTGTGTGACTTAACCTCAAATTTTCACAACAGAAACTTTGTATGTTGGGCCCGGAAATTTATGAAACAATTAACGTGGAATGATTTAGGTGTGATTCCTTCATGATCACTATTTTATTTATAAAAATTCTTAAAGCTTGAATTCCTTTTTTTGAAAATTAAAAAAGAAAAACTGTTCTATTTTTCATGTAGTAGTTTTAATTAACTCGAAGTAATAATACAATCGAAGTAATAATACGAAATCATTACAAAACCTTATTTTATCACTTTACTTGTACATTTAATAGACAAATAACCAATTAGTATCTGTACAGGGAATTTCAGTGTTAATGACATTTTAACTACTTTTTTAGGTTAAGCGCGGAACAACATTATTCACGATTAACTACTTGTATAAATAATAAAATGAGTTTAATTGAAGTGACAAATTAGTTTCAAATTCATCTTAGTTATTTTATTAAAATTTACTTGCTTCATTGATTTTTTACATTAAATTGTCTATAAAATTAAACTTGGTAATGACTAGGTGAAGGCTTTCAAGCTTCGCACATCCTCTGGCATCGAACATTTCATGCTTTTTCTCATGTCCCTTGAATGAGTCTGACCTAGTAGATAATTAGGTTAGATTCATTAAAGGAATATGGGGAAAATATGAAGTGTTCGAAGCCAGAGTATGTGCGAAGCTTGAAAGCCTTGCCCTACGTTATGATTATCGCGTAAGTGCATGTCATTGTACATAATTATTCGTTAATATTGTCCCCTTAGAACCACCACAAGCCACAAGTAACAATATTTTGCAAGACAAACCGAGGCAGTGATGAATTGATACCACAATCATGTTCTATAATTGCCCATCTATGCAACCAACAATTGCAATTAGATAAACATAGACAAAGGCATTGGAATGAGGTTGGGAGAGAGAGAGATTAAGTCATGATATGATTTTCCACAATTTTCCACAAAACCTGATTGGGAATTTCACCCAGGCATCCCTTCGGTTTGAAAGTTAGGAATCATTGACGCATGATTTGTAATGCAACCCTCGGATTAATCTTTTGAGGGTGAATTAGGGATGCCTTAATTTATGTACTCACTCCTGCCCAAAATTCCCTCTTGGGTCCCCTCGAGTCTCTCCCTTTTGTTGGGAAATTCGTAAAGAGTGCAAACAACCATCACCTTCTTGTTGAGCTGAACATTCAAACACCCATCTCCCGGAAAAGGGGTTGAATGAGAGAGATTTTCGATTGTAATCAATTGTGTTGTTTCCCTTCAACAGATTTTTCTCTCACATTTGCCCATAAAAATGGGGAAAAAAGCTCCAGGGCGGAGGGTGGCAGGAAAAAAAAAGTCGACAACGACACAAGGGAAATTGTTAATAAAATTTCAGAGACATTCTGTCCTTCAACCCCTAAATATTCTCTTGGGGTCTTTTGTCACTCTAATTCTCTTTCTCTCCATCTTTTGCACGTTTTCTGTGCGGAGGGAAAATCAAAGTGGAAATTGTGATAAAAATCACCCTCTTTTCTTCCAAAAGATTCACCCTCAAGAGTGATGGAGTGGGGAAGGTATAAAAGGCAAAAAAGAAAACCCCTTTTTCCTGACCATTGGCTTTGTATCTTTTGTCCTGGATCGCTCTGGAAAATACTATGAACTGTCCTTTGCCCACGAAAATGGCACATTTCCACCCTTATTGTCACCATTTATCTCCCAAAATCGTACGACTGAGGGAATGGGATCTAGTCACAATTTCTCAATTTGAAAGACACGAAAAAGGGACACAATTTACCAAATATTTGGACCAACGACCGAAAGAAATCAACAAATAGGGTCAAGATACTCTTGACTGTCACTTAAGGAAGTGTTCTATTATAGCACTCTTTTGCGATTTGTAAGGGATTAGTGAACAATTTCGACTCCTTTATATTGAAAGGAAAAGTTTGTCACTGGTTTGTTAAAAGTTTGTCAATACAATTCCATATATAAAGATTTAAAAAACAGTTTTGTCAAATTAACGAGAAAGGTTTGTCAAAAGATGTTTCAGAATATCGAAATGTTTCGTCAAATCGACGAATACGATTTTCTTAAAAGTTTGTCAAAAGAAAGTTTTTTTAACATGAAACATGAGAAAAGTTTTGTCAAATTACTAAATGACATCTATCTGACAAAATTTTGTCAAAAACTTCCAAATTCGATAAAAAGCAAAAAGTTCTTTGAAATTGGGAAAAATACATCCTTTGAGCAAAGGTTTTCGATATCGAAATCCCCCGTCAAAGTCATTTTATTTCAGGACGAGAGAAAGTAAATCTGTCAGAAGTTTTCCGGTCTTTGACTATGGACTTCCGGTCTTTGATTCCTACGATTTCTTTAATTTTCGAATATCTTTTAGAGATAGTCAAGACGAATATTTCGTCTTGGAACACCTACGTTCGAAAACCAATTCGATATCGAATTTTCGAAGATCAAAGTTTAGTCACTTTGGAGGATCTGTTTCTCAATCGATTTTCTTAAATATGATTTTTTGAAAGATTTTAAAATTTCCAACCCGACAGCATCGGACTGAAATGGTCATGAGTCGGTATAGCACCCGTAAATGATTTATGTGTTTCGGATTTATTTTTATTTGTTCTAAAGCTTATTATTCATGCTAAAATATTCCAAAATTCCCTTTACTTAACCAATTGTTTTCGGAATGATTTTTTTTTATTTATCAATTAATTTAATCGGTGGTAAAGCGGTATGTACGCACAAAGCATGTGAAGAGTTAATACATGGATAGCTGTTCTCATGAGTTCGAGAACTTCGCAATGCTGGGACACTTTGCCATCTCTTTTAGTTTAGAGATCCTAAGAATTTTCACAAATCCCAAAAAAAGAAGAGTTTATTAAAAATATCCCAAGTAGCAAAATCTAATTTGCACGATGTAAATTTTTGGTAAATCTGACGTATTAATTAAGTAATATTTTAAGTCATTGAAATCATGAAAATTAGGACTCTACAAGAAGAAATACAATGTAATATTTTCTAAACGACAGTAAACGACTTTAATACTGATTTTAAGCAGACCGTTGTTGGAGTGGCAAACGTCAATCTTGTCAGAAAATTATCTCAAGTACTATCTGTGAGTATGATGATGGTATTAATATCACAGTTGATTTAGACCTTGAGTATTGAGATTAAATAATTAAAAACGTTCCATTATGCTTCTCCTAAAAAGAGAATTCAGCTGTTATTGCTAAGAAATACACTTCCAAATAATTCAGATACAATTTAAGTATATTTTTGCATACAAATTTGCTTCTTTTTAATTTTAAATATTTCCTTTCCGTGATATTCCTTGATAAAAGTGTTAAATTGTAAGAAAAACAAAAAAAAAAAATAAATTATCGAAGTGGCAATCATTATTCTATATCTACTGTGATATTTAATTTTAATGGTTGTAAAGCAAGATATAATTAATAATAGTCACTCTGAAGTCGACATTTTGACACGAAACTTTCATCCATTTAAATTACTCTCAAACAAGTAAAAGTGTAGCCAATTTTCTAACCCACCGTCTTAAATTTATATCAAAATGAAATCATTAAGCTCTGCAAAATTTCGAATTTAAAATGAAAAAAAAAAATCCCAAGAGCCATCGCTTGACTAGGGTTACGACATTACGTCATGAAGACGTCCTTTGAACGTACTTAATGCTACACTAAGAAAAAACCTAAAAAGTTAAAACAACTCATCACAGGTGCGTGCATCATACGTGATAAATATTTCGCTCGGAATATAGGAAACTTGCGATCAAGAAAATATTAAAAAAGAAAATGATAAAATAAAAAAAACATAAAATTGCAAAATCTATCCATTTTGGGATTTGAAAGAGTTATTTTAACTCCAAAAAAGATTTCTTTAACTCTTGGAACGAGTTATTTTAACTCTTAAAACGAGTTATTTTCAGTCTTAGAAAGAGTTATTTACACTCTTTTGTCATGTAAATTTTAGGAAAAAAAAGTTAAAACAACTCTTCCGAATATTAAACCTAAATAGAAGTAAAATCAACTCTAAAATATAGTTAATCGAAAATCACAACGGAAAAGAGTCAATTCAATATCGATTCGAGTAAGTTTTACTCGATTATTTTTCTAGGTGTACCTTGACGCAGGTGACTGTATTTCTGGAGTGACTTTGCTACCATTGTTTCTCATAAGCTTTGCTTTAATTCTAGAAATCAAGAATGATTTACAGAGTTAAAGGGCACTTAAGGATAGTTTAAAGGTCATTAGGGAATTAGTGATTCAAAATCACCTGCAACTACGGTAGTATTAAGGACGTTCATACGTCATCTTCATGACTTGATGTCGTATTTCTAATCAAGAAATGACTCCTGGGATTCTTCATCATTTTAAATTCGAAGTTTTGCAAAGCTTAACAATTTCATTTTAATATAAATTTAATTTCAAAATTAAGCATATTCTATTTTAAGTTTTTGATGTATCTGGAGAGCACCGCTATCGGTATCGCAGGCTTAGGACACTCAGGTTAGAAACCTACGCCTGTCGATCCTCCGTCACTTCAGGGAGGTATTCGTGTTCGATCTCAAGGTGCTCCAGGACAAGATCTTGAATTTGATTCAATCACCTTGTCATAGGTCTGCCCTGAGATCCAGGCCTCCTCACAATGACAGAGAGTTTGATAATAAAGTTGAGACATATAGATAAATAAAAATGTCGTGAGTTTATTAAGGATAATTTTTAAATTCTTTAAAAAATTACTATTTTGAACAGGTTCTGAAATAGGTCATTAAATATTTAATTCCACAAAATATTTTGACCTGATGGCATTCTCTTATTGGTTTAAGTTGGAAAGCATTCAGAGCTTTAGCCAATAAGAGAACGCAATTAAACTTAAATACTTTAAGTAAATAAGTAAGACTAGCGAGTAAACCGTCAGTGGCAGACCGGTAGAACGCGTCGATCAGTCTCCATGATCGCAGTGATCACGTCGATCTGTCTCCATGATCGCGGTGATCGCGTCGATCAGTCTCCATGATCACGCTGATCGGCATTCAAAGTAAACCGTGAGTGGCAAACCTGTTCGCCCCCTAAACCTGCCTAAAATATGATCAGTTTCGTAATAAACAAAAGATTACTCTAATAAAATCGGACAATGTCACAAAGTGGTACCTTTCCCTATCACCAAAGGAATTAAAGTCAACCTTTCACACCGTCGTCGACTTTTCCACCCTTCAGGCCCTCAGTATTCCCCATGGCAATAATTATTATTTCAAATGAATTTGTTTTTGGGCATGGGGACTTGGAAATGGTAATTCAGAATAAGTAATTTTCCTCTATTACACTCCCAAACCCACTGACAAAAAAATTTCCAACCCCATTTCTGCTGAATGTTGCTGTTTTGTGCCTTTTTAATTAACACTTCACCCCCCTCAAACAGTTCAGCACCCAGTACAGTATTCTCCGGAGGAATGACAACAATTTCCGCTCTCAGGAAAATTTTTCAAACATGATACAGGCCCCCATGAAGATAAATTCTCAATTTAGCACGTTGAATCGCGTTTATAGGGGATGGTAAAAAAAAATTCACTTGGATATTGGGGGATTGGGGGAAGGATGAGGAAATCGAATTTCAATCCATTCTGCAGCATAAAACCTCTCAAACAGAATCACATTTTGGGGAGGGAGATGATTCTTTTCTCTGAATGTCCATTATTGGGGTTTCTCTGTTAGCCTTTTTGTCCTGTCAATCCTTTCCTCCATACCAATCACTTTGGGTTTTTGAATGGGGATAAATTGGGGATTGGACATTATTCTGTTTAAGGGGATTACAAAGAAGAGTTTGGGTAAAGATCTATTTATTTAATTTATGCGGTTATTTCGATAATTTTTTTTTAGCATAATAAACATTATTTAGATCAGGGGCATGACATTTCTTATGTTTCTAGCGAGCCGAAAAAACTTTTGAGTTTATTAGCTGTTTTCTGTCATTGTGGAATGAATTAGCAAAAAATACAAATACAAAATAAAAGCCAATTTAATAACGAAGAGGCAATCGAAAACCCTAAATTGGCAACCTACGTAGTTTTGGAGATATCTCGTGAAATGTGTACGAGAACAGGGAAAAAATTACACTAAAACCGGTCGCATTTTTCAGAGCTAATGTCACCCCCCTAATTTAGATTAATAATTCTTTTACGAAAGCACTGAAATTCCAATCGATCAGCTTTTGAGATTTATGTTGACCTCAAAATGGATCAATGGTCAGTACGAGATGAAGTCTGTTTCCCTTCGGAATGTGAGAGTTTGGGAAATGATGCTTCCATAAGGCCAGGGATTGGGGAAAACCTGCCTTGTAGCAATTTATTGAAATGTGTGTAAACCACATCCCAATTTACATATGAGCACACAGCTGAATAACAATGCGGTTTACACCGAAAACCACCCACCCGTTGTACCCATACTTCCATTTGCCTTTTCCAACTCTCAGCATGGACATACATTTAATGCAATATGTACATTGGGGACCAAAATGGGCGGCACTGGAAGGGTGGTTTGGCTACAGAATGGTATGATAGGGACAAACACCCAATTCGCCACACTATTTCACGTTAGTTGGGCTATTATCGCCTCCGCCCCACAAAATACTCTCTAACGGGGGCGACGGGGGCTGGGGTGGCCATAGGGGGTGAAAAACACTCGACACTGGCCCCAGAGTGCAACAGAGGGATGCATCACTGGGTAATTTATACAGTAATGGAGTGTTTTATGTACTATCTTTTTTGCCCTTCTCTGTTGTACAATGCACCCTCTCGTGGGGGATGAAACATGATTCAATGGGATTTTTATTCCGTCCTCAGCTCTTTTTTTTGCTGTTCATTGCTCGAATTCAAAGGGAAAGCAATAATACCCCGATTGTGAGTTATCGTATTGACTTTGCACCATCATACTATTCCACTTTGGTGAAATTTTTGCGAATATTAAATCTTCAGAAAAAAAGATGCGACGGAGACTGTAAGCGGCATTCAGACTAGAGATTTAGTTCAGTTTCAGAAGTTCTCAAAAATTTACCTTTAATACGGGTTTCAGACCAAGGCTTAGCCATATGGCTTAACTACTATAATTTCTTATAATTGGTTGCTATTTAGGATTTTAAGACCTTCGAGAACTAGGCTAAAAAACCTCTAGGTTTGAAGACCGATTAGTATCCTAGACTAAGTCAAAATTTTCCAAAAAATCTTGATTGTTTAGAGAAATTAAACCATATGATTAAAAGTCGTAAAAGTCGTGATTAAAAGGAGTAAAAGTAGTACAAAAAAAAGATTCAACTGTTTAATAGAAATGCATTAACAAACAGTACTTTTTGGCCAGAGTTATTCAATAAATTGTTAGAATATTTAAAAATTTTACCTTCATAAAGGAAATTAAAGTTTTATACTGAAAAATAAGCAGTGTTTTCAAATTTCCCGCGTCACAACATAGTATACATTCAGTCGTATTTCAAAAATGATTTCATAAATATTGACTCCCAATGGTAGCTAAATTTGCATAATTGTATGTGCATAATTCCGTCAGGTGCATATTCTCGAAGTGTATAATGTCGGGACTGAGTGTATGTTTTTCTGTTATGTATAGTCCTACGATGTACCTTGTGTATATGGGCATGAATAAATAAAACAATTCAATTCAATTCAATATAGAGGTCAAATGGTTTGAGATATCAACTTCAATATTCTAGGGCCCCCCATCTACTAAGCATATTTTCGCGTAAGATTTTCATTGTTATTATATTTCTATTTAATCTATCACCAGTAATGACACTTAGTTAAATGAGGTTGATATCAAAGCTAGGACGGCGATGGCCTTATGGAAAGGGGGATAAAAAAGACGAAATGAGCTGAAAATGAACTGCATTGAATTTAAAATTGAAATACTTAATCCCATGAAGAATTTTAGTTTCTTTGTTATTTGTTTGTAATCATTGTTATTTGAATTTCCAGAAATCTGAAACATACGACTTTTGACATTTCCACATGCCAATGTCATGGTTACAGAATCACTTTTTCGAAAAAGCTCTCCTGAGATTCGAAAGAAATTTGTCAAATGTCATTGCCAGAGTGTTACAGAATTAACCTAAAGGTAGACTATGGACCTTAAAATAGCGTTTGATCGCCTGTTAACATAAGTACATTCTGTTTCCCAATGAAATATAAGAATATAGCAGAAACAGTGCAAAACGACAATATAAAGACCAATATAAGGAAGGATATTTCGATTCAAAATCTCCCTTTCACTATAAAAATCCATGCAGAGTTTTAGTTTAAATGATTTTGCCTATCTTTTGGCACTTAAGGCACTTAAAATCTCATCTAGAACAGATTTGTGTATGAAATATATTTTCAAAAATCTGTCAAAATCAGCTGTTTTGTGTTGTGAAATGAGTATGATTGGAAAGCGAAGCATTTCAAAATAGTTCGACAATTGAACGCAGGAAATAATCACTAATGGCTCCGGCACACCTTTTAGATCAGGAAATTTTCATGAAATCAAAATTCACATCAAAGTCTTTCTCACATATCTTGCATCTGTCTATCTCATTCTTTCGCGATCGAAATTAGATTGAATTAAGTGGTCTGATGTTTAAATGAAGAAGAAGAGTCCGAAGTGTTAATCGAAATTAACATCCCTTTTCTTCTTACACGCTTTTCATATGTCTATCCCACTCTTTCATGTTCTTCTTCTTCTTTTAAATGCCATAACAAATGCAATTTAGTTTAAGGCCGAAAGAGGGATTGACCTGAGCGTCTTTAAGTTGTATTCTTCTTCACAACAAAGTGAAGACCAACACATTTTGACACTTGAGAAGTTCTAAATTCGAACAGGATGTACTTCAGCCTCCTTGCGAAAGTATCAAGAAGTTAGAATGTCTCTTTTTTGGCTTTTCAAATAGATCTCTGAATTTTTCAAGATCTACTTGTGAATTATAAAAGTAGGGAGATTTTCTAATATTCTATGATGCACAGAAACGGGTAATATTTTAAGATTAAATACATAAAAATGTTAAAGCTGTTTCCTTAGCTTTAGAATTTAAGGAAATAAAAAAAAACCTCGTACACATTTGGCTTATTTCTTCTATGTTCTTATTATATAGTCTGTCAGACTTTGTATTTTAGCCAAGACACGTTAGGGAATTTAACTGTGAAATAGATATTAAACCTTAGCAGAGAAGCACCAAGAGAGATTTTGCAATGCCCTCCGTTACAGAGGAGTGTATTTCGAAATACCCGGGTTTGAACTAGCTTTAAGTTTGCGTCTTGGGTAAATTTCTTCAACTGTCTCGGATCATTTTCTTAAAATATTCCAGAACCTTTAATAAACATGCTCAATGTTTACAAATTCCTCTAAGGCTTAGGAAAAATCATGCTATACTTTAGAAAAAACTTCTAGAGATAGTCAGTGTTTTTTCAAATTAAATTACAGGCTTTTTCTACAGCAATAAATCATGTAATTTGACATTGCCGGCACAAAAGGGTCAGTTTGGTGAATGGTGCACGAAAACGTGACAGAATCGATAGTGATTTGATTAAAAATTTAATTTTATTTATTGTCATACATCATTTGTGTATATTTTGGGAGGGAGAGGATGTATGTGTGCACAAAAAAAACATCATCGTGCTGTATCAATTATCTCGACATTGTCTCAATATTTTTCCCGCCAATTTACAGTGTCAGACAGGGAGGCCCAACAAAAAAATTTCGAGGGGATCTACAAGGGATGCTCTGAATACCATTCAGTGGAGATAAATTGCCCAGAAGTTGGATGTATTGGGGAGGGCAGGGGGCACATGGTATTGAAGAGAAAATATGTGTTACAACTCTACACAAAGAGGGTGAGTTTTGTGTGAAATTTCGGTAAGGGAGGAAATGCCGTATAATAAATTCATGAGGGGTGTAAATTGAGTGCTAAATCAAATGTACTGTGTTCTGTATAAATTTCTCTCTTGCCTATATATGGATATTTTATGCTCCAAAACTTGATGCTACAGAAAAAAAAAACACCCCAAAAAGAGGGGGAATCAACGCACAATGCATTTTCAGAGAGCCCCTTGAATAGTTGATTTATTTATAGGGAAAATAATTTATGGGGAAAAATTGAAAAATCGTTTAACAAATTTATCCAGATTCTGATACTTAGCAGCTAGTACACCCCATTGTTGAGCCTTTTCAAATGCATGGCGGAAAAAATCCCCGAGGACCCTCTTCAATGAAAATTTTGAGTGCAGAGGAATAATTTCAAATTGAAGGGTAGATTTTTTTCTCTCTCCCTTTTGAATGAAAGACCTCCAAGGGGATGCTTTTCCTGGATATCCTTCCTCACACACGCTCTTTGAAGTCAATCACTATGATATTGAGGACTCCATAATAATGATCCCTGAGGATTTTCTCATCGCCACGACCTCTCTCTCTAGCCTCGGGGATGCGATTCAACAGACGGAAACAGATGTCCCTTTTGCCTTTCAACCATAAATTGTATTTGTGCACCGTGTCAGGAAAGTGGAAAACTGAGGGTGAAAATATCCTTCAAGACCAAATTAGGAGTGACATTTTTCGTGAAAGATTCTGAGAGGATTTACTTTGTAAAAGGGTTAAAAATTCACTCAATTGTCCCAATTGAAAGAGCCCTCGGAAACACTTCTGTTTTATTCAAAGAAAAAACGATGAATAAAACAAAGGGATGACAAGTGAGAAATTCTTTGTAAAAAACAAAAAAAAAAGATTAACTAATTTGTTGGTAAATTTAACTTCTGAGGTTTGTTGTTTCAATAAAGTAATAATAAATATAAAAATAGTTAATAGTAGGGAGAGGTGGGGCTATTTTGAGATGTGGGGCTACATTGTTATACGACTTTTTCGTATATTTTTAATGAAAACTGGGTTTAAAGATGATGTAATATGGATAGACAAAATAATTGTGGATTTAAATAAAATTATTATAAGGATCAGCTTCACTTAGAAATAGGCGAAAAAGTCGTATAACAATCTAGCCCCACATCTCAAAATAGCCCCACCTCCCCCTATTTTCTACTTTTTTTTAAGAACTTTCAATATTTTCAGAAATATCCTAAATATTCTATTCATAAATTGACGCGAAAATTTAAACGAATTAAACGGATTTTTTGTAAAGTTATTGCACATAAAGATAAGTTTTGTTATTTTTAGTGGTTTGAAAGAGAGAAAGAACAGCAAATACTTAAAGAAGATATGCACAATTTTATTTTAGGTGAATAAATAGAGGAATTTTTCGAAATTAAACTTCCGTACAAATCCCTCAAAAGCCGAGATCCTGAATGACCCCGTTCAGTAATACCCTTTCGAAGAGACAAAGTCACTTCAAAGCCAAGCCAAACTTATTCGAAAATCTACCGGAAACCTAAATTGCAAGTTCACGTTCTCGCCGCTTTAGCGCTGATTGTTCTGGCATTTCCAATTTCAAAAATTTCAAAATCAAAACGTGAATTTTTGTGTAATTTTGTGGATTTTCAGAATGGCAGAAGGTTTGAATTGCAGTTTCATGTAGAATAAATATCCTTTTTATGAAATAACTCAATATTGTGAAACTCGTCGGTTTAAATTTTCGAACTTCCAACAGGTTTTTAGGTAAGTTACCTCTGATATAACTTCGAATCGGTAAAGAAAAAATCTCAACTGGAGAGAGCTCTCAAACCGGGAAGGTTAGTACAGAAAGGAGAGGAATGAGTCAAAAAAATGCCAAAATCCAGAAGAATCAAAATTATGAATGGATCGACATACCGAAGAGCTAAAATCCCTGAAACCCAAAATCTCAGATAAGTTGAAATTCTGTAGGGCAAAAATCCCGAATGGATCGAAATCACGAAAATCCAAAAATTCCGAATGGATTGAAATAGGAAGAGCCAAAATTTCGGATGGATTAAAAATCGAGATTGAAGCCGCCCTGTTTAATAGAGTTTATCTGAAAAACGGGCTGACTTGAACCATCTTGCCCTTAACATGGATTAATTTAATCGGGGATGCATAATGGGCCCAAAAGGAGGCCTGGGTGCAGCGGTTCCGCGAGGTACCGCTCCCACTGTAATCTATATCTAAATCTAATCTGGATTAAAATAAAAACACAATATAAAAACGGATCGAACTCTCAAAAATCTAAAATCTCGAAACAGTCGAAATTCTGTAAAGCCAAAATTCTAAATGAATCAAAATTCAGAATGGATCAAAATCCCAAAAAGTAAAAATCTCGAAAGCGTTAAAATCCCGAACAAATCGAAATTTCCAAAAGCCAAAATCCCGGATGGGTTGTTATTCTGAAAGGCCAAAATTAACATACGCGTGAAACCAAAATCTTGAATCGGCTGAAATCCTGAGTAAAAATTTCGAATGAATTGAAATCCTGAGGAGCCAAAATCCCAGATGTGTCAAGATCCCAAATGAGTCAAAATCATAAATAGCTAAGAGCTAAAATCTCGGATCTAGACACCAAAAATGTTAAAATTTCGAATGTGTAAAAATTCTTAAGAGCCAAGATATCGAAAGGGCAAAAATCCCGAATGGATCAAAATTTCAACTGAATCGAAATCCTAAGAGCCAAAATTGCGACAAGGTCAAAACTTCAAAAGGGTCGAAAATCTTAAGAGCCAAAATACCAAAGGGATCAAAATCCTAAAGAGCCAAAATCCCAAATGGATAGAAGTCCTTAAAAGTCAAAATACCGGAAAGGTCAAAATATTGAAAGAACCAAAATCCCAAATGAGCCGAAATCCCAAAGACTTAAAATTACGGGTGAATCAAGATCCCGAATAAGTCAAAATCCCGAAAGGGTCCGAATCCCGATGAGCCAAATTTTGAATAGGTAAAAATCGCGAATAGATCTAAGTCATTTAGAACCAGAATACCGAAAGAGTCAAAATCCTAAAGAGCCAAAATCTTGGATGGATCAAAATTTCGAATGGATAGAAGTCCTTAAAAACCGAAATACCGAAAAAGTTAAAATTCCGAATGAGTTAAAATCCTTAAGAGCCAAAATACCGAAAGGCCCTATATTCTGAGGAGCCAAAATCCCAAATGAGTTGAAATACTAAATGTATTAAAATCTTAAAGAGCCAAAATTCCGAATGGGTAGAAATCATTAAAACGGTCAAAATTCCAAACGGTTCAATAAAGAGCCAAAATCCTAAATGGATTAAAAGGATTAAAATCCCAAATGAATTGAAATTCCAAAGAGTCAAAATTTCTAGGAGCCAAAATTCGGATGCGCGAAAATCCCGAATAGATCTAAACCCTTTAGAACCAAAATATCAAAATGGTCTCAATTCCGGATGGGCCGAAATTCCGAAAAGCAAAATTCCGAATGAATCGAAAGTACCAAAAGCCAAAATCCTGAATGGGAATTTAAACTTATATAAACGATAACTAATGTAAAAAGTCAAAAACATTAAATTTACAATTGCATAGTGTGAGTGATACCACCCATAGTTCAGCCGATTTAATAAAATTTAACAATTTACAAAGTTTTTCAAATTAATTACCAGATTTTCTATCTTGAATGTTGTATTCTCAAAACTGATTTATTTACCAAAATTTTAATGGGTTCACCATAATTGAATTAACAAAATTTACAAATTTGCATTTTGAACGGTTAAATACAAAATAGAAATAGTAGAAACTACAAATATCTGGACTTAAACGATAGAACTTGAAATATTTCACAATTAAAATTTTAAATTAATTTTATTTATCCGCAAGTTTATGATGAATTATTTGTTTAAGGATTTCTCTTGTTAAACCTATAACAATTAATATCGGCAACAAAATATTAATTAAACCAACAAATTTTTAGTAGATTTAATTGAAAGGAACTCAAAGACATAAATCAAAATCTTTTCTCACTTGATCATTTCAGCAAAGTGATAGTCAAATCAATAAATACTTGTATTTGGTTACCCAGTAAAGTGATTAATATTTAATATACAAACATTGAAAAAAAGGAAAAAAAATACAACTCTATACAGAACTTTTTTTTCCATAAATTAGCTGGAAAATTTTAAAATATTCCACGGTGATTGAACATGCATACTACCCCTTTTAAACCACCAATCTCACTCAATTTAAATCCCTCATGAAAAATACATAAACTACCTCTGTCTTCTCTCAATTTCGGACAGCCTGAATTGAAAATAATGAAACAGAGAGGTTTAGCACAAAAAAAAATCTGCATATATCAATGCAGAGAGGAATGTGCAAAAAAAGCCAGTTAAATTTAATTTAAACAGCAAACAAACAGAAAATTTCACCCTATCCATCAATTTACCCCGACAAAACACCCTATGAGTGGTTCACAAAATCCCTCATCCCCCTTGGGGCTGGGCTGATGTATATATATGTACAAAAAGTGCGTGGTATTGTGTGCAAATCCACCCCAAAATGGCAATTGAAATTCATTTCACACCCTGAAACAATCTGAAACAAATTATAGCGAAAAAGTTGGTGGAAATTCCTGTCCCCAATAAAAAGTACCCTCCGCCCCCAAAAATACCACCCCCAAATTGGCATATCTGTGTACGAAGTGGAAACATGTAGAGCATTAAAATGTACACCACAAAACTGGATTTGAAAATTGCCATAATATGGTGTGAATTAATTAATTTCCAATAAATGACGCGAATAATTGGGGAGACTTCATTATGCCCGAAATAAATGTGTATGCTGGGGGTGCTTTTACACTGTTTATAGTTCATTCACATAATCAACCCTTCACCACCCCCCGCGACAATATCACACATTGTATATAGCAATTATATTCTTACCCAAGCCACCCACTAAAAAAAAAGTTTCACTCACCACAAATATACACAACACAATGTACATTGAATCAAAAATACCACCCATTCAACACTCAATGGGAGTCGTTCAAAATTCACTTCCCATACTACCCTGTATATATTTATTATTTGTAAATAGATCCCCATAGAACAAACTTCCGTATTATGGACGTTTTCCATGGAAAATTCTGCAATGTTCGTTTGTGGATTTCCTAAGAAAACTTTTAAAGGAAATTTTACAGTAAAATTGTGCTTAAATTTGATTATCCGTTTAAACAGGGGTATTTCGAAATTCGAAATACCCCTCAGCCTGCTTCTAATCGAGGAAGAAAATCTTCCTTTGCGGTTTGTGTCTGAATAATATCTCTCAATTGGCTGTTATAATATTCTCATTTGTGTCTTGACTAAAATAGAAAGTCTAGCAAACTTCTAAATGTACTTTAGACGAAGGTAATGCGAAATATACCCTACTCTACAATGCAGCAATTTAGCAGACAAGTGACTTTGACACCTTACAGTTCGTAAGCTTTTCTTTAATTCCAGCACTAAAGAATTGCCTTCATCGATCGGATATGGTAGATAGGCAATAACCGCATTTAACGGCTAAAATTAGAGAAAAGTTGACAAACAGAAGGGTGGCAGGGATATTTCTCGATGGCAAAATAACCCAATTTAGAAACGATTCAAAATGGAATAGGAAGTCTGCTAGACTTTCTAATCTAGTCCAGACACAAATGCGAGTATTATAACAGCCAACTGTGAGATTTCAGACACATACCACAAGGGCAGATTATTCAAGACTCACCGGCGCATAGCACAGTGGGGTGTATTTTTAAAGCACCTTTGTTCATTAGCCGTCTCACTGCTGTTCAATGCACTGATATAGGTTAGAAAATACCGCCTATTGGTTCATTCGTAAGATAAAATTACCTTGCCATCTGTTATAATTTCCCTGAATGTGTCTCCGCTAAAATAGAAAGTCTATTAGACTTTGAAAGTGCTATCCGACGGGTTATTTACTACTAATGGGAACCGGTGAAATCCCTGACTACTGAGGAAGGGTTTGGAGTCTGAGCCGAAAGCTTTGAGAAAAATTTAGACTTTTCTAAGCTGACCCTTTTTTCCCCGCGACGTTCACTGCTTCTATTAGACTTTCTATTTGATCTTGAAACACATTTTAAAAACTTGTGGAGTTGAGCCTATCAGAAGGTATACCTAATGAGTACACATTGTGACGCAAAACCGACGTGAAGATAATTATATTGATGGGGATACCGGAAATCGTCGGGAAATTGGATCTCTCAAGGAAAACTCATCAACGCTATCTTGCGTACTATTAGGTCAGCAGCCCATTGTGTCCATATATCCAAAATACCCTGCTTTAAATGAACTTTCGAACGAATATATTTCGAAAATACTCTACACTACAATGCACCAGTGCGTCTTGGATAATTTCGCTTTGTGGATACTCTTTTCAAAAATAAAACTTCCTTATCTTTTGATACAATCTTCAGAAATGTACATCGATCGGTTAAGATTGATGGTCTTACAGACTTTCTTGATTTTTTCGAAGTATTTTAAATCGTTGTCATACATCGTTGTCGTACATGGATGTCATGTAAAGAATTTTGCGTTACTATGTTTCAGTTTTTTATGACTAATTTAGAAGTCTTTCGGTAAGTCAAATATTTTCGAAAGCATTTCGAACATACGAGTAGTTACTGCCGTTGTGTAAAATTCTAAAAATCAGAGAGAACACATTCTTCCAGGGACGTCTCGTCTTGTCCCTGAAAAGAGAAACACCACTGACGCACCCGAAAGTAGGTCTTCTGCATGATTTCTAGATTTCGAACATAATTCTATTAAAGGAGATGTTTCTATTTCGAATGGAATATTTCGAATTCGAATAACCATGTTTAATGGGGCCTTGACGAGCTTGATATGGGTATCAGTTTTTTCGGTTTTAACTAATAGAAACAATATGGAAGATTCCTATGGAATTCGAGAACTTTCCATAGGAATTCCGTAGGAAATCCTACGAAAGTCCACTTCAGACATTTAAGCCAGATACCTTTCTGCTTACACGATATCAGGAAGTGAGAAGAAGAGCCAAATATTTTCCGGGAGAGAAAGTGTTTTCAATGTTTGATGGGGCCTATTGTAAAAGGTGGGTCGTTAGTATTTTTGATAGGTGGATAGAGGCTGGAGTTTGGTCAAAAACCAAATTACACAAGAGGCAAAATTACACACATTGAAGTTTGGAAAATGCTAACAGTGTGTGAGTGCGGTTTGCTGGTACCGAATAAAGCGAATTTCGTGGTTGGGGTTTTAATTTCGCACATAATAATAATAATAACAACAGCGAAACAGGCAACAGCATCACCACAATCATTTCCACCGTCATCCCCCTTTTGTCCACCCCCAGAATCACTTTGAATGACTAAAAAAAACGTCCCCATAGCCTATCGATAGAGTTTATTCATTCACAAAATACCACACACAAAAATACTCCGACGAGCACCGCCCTCCCACTTGGTTTTTTGATGTCCCAGGAGTTATTTTAAATTAAATATCGTTATTGAGAATTTGATATTGCTCTGTTCAATTTATAAACTTTTTTTTTTATTCCTCCCTATCCCCTCGGTTGTCTCTGTCACAAACAGCAAACGGCTTGCGATAGCATCACTTTTCAATTTCAGAAAAATTTTTTCAGTGGACATCACCAACTCCTCCCTCATTGAAAGAAGAAAAAAAACTAAAATAATATGAATGCTGCAAGAAATCATTCGACATTTCAAAACTTTGAAGGGCCATAACGTTAATTGAATCAGTTAGAATTAAGAGCAGGGGAGACACTTCAACTTGTTTTTCCATCCAAACTTTCAAAACTTTATTTTCCTAGTTTGATAAATATTTAAAAAATATTTATTTGAATTCAGAAAGAGTAATTGAATAATATCCTGTCTGAGGAAAGTATATACAAGCATAATAATCATAAGGAATGACAGTTAAAAATTCGAAATTACAGAAGAATTCTAACTTTCAATTTTCGAAAATTTTAATTCGAATTCCGAATTCAAATTTCTGATACAAATTTAAAAAATGGACTCTAAACTCTCAACATCAAAACCTGACCTTTATTATTCGATTGTCCTCGGCGTTTTTCGAATTGAAATGGAAGTCATTAGAAGAAATCTTATAGATTTTTGACAGATATTCTACAAAGAAGATCTGAGGAATCTTAACAGGCTTAGAAAAGAGCTTGGGTAGACTTATAACTGGAGTTTGATTCTCCAACTAAAAGAGTATTCTACACAGAGCTGTCTAGATATTTGACATACCGAAAGTCAAGTGACAGCTGTCAAAAACACGAGAAAATTACAGAAAAAAATCCTTAGTCTCGCATGGGTTTTGACCAGTCATTTTTGTTCTTAATCACCCGAATATAGGCGAGCCCAGTGTATTTCCACCATTCCCACAAAATGTTGTTGATGTTCGAAGATTCAAACGCAATTTCGAATTTTGAAATTCAAATTTTCGCACAAAATTGAAAGAATTTAGAAAATTTATGTCTAAGAAGCTGAAGAAAAAATTACTCAGTGACTATGAAGGAATTCAATAGGAACAGGAATAGTAAGGCGTAGACTGACTTGAAAATTGGCCGAAAGACGGCTTAACGTAATTATATTCGAAATAATAGTTAAACTATATTTGAATAATTTTCCACGCAAGCAGCACAAAATAACTTAACCAGAAATTATCGTTCTGCCAACGTTAAAATACGGTTATTTCAACCAAACAAGTTATAAAAACGTTGTCCAATAGTTAAATAACCAAGTTTTGCTGCTTGGGCACTAAACCATCTCTCGAGTTAAGTCTGTCAAGGACTTAAGCGTCGTTACGTTGTATTTTTCCTCATAACAATGACAAGACCACTAACAACATTTTGACACTTAAGGACTCCGAAATTCGAACAAGAAGTACTTTCGTTACCTTGCGGAATTATCAAGAAGTAAAATAGCTTTTTCTTAGCTTTTCAAATAGATCTTCGAATTTTTCAAACTGTCAATTTGTCAATGGTAAATTTGTCAATTTTCGAAAATAGAGTAAAGGTTATGACAAGAATATACTGGTATTTTGTATAAATGAGCATTAATATTTCAAAGTTTTACATGCAGAAGCAGCTGTCAAATTTTTAGTATTAGATTTAGACAGTTTATCTCATTCATGTAGGCAATTTCATCTTCATATTTTGTACTGAGGGTAGATATCTTCTACATAATTCTGGACAAACTGATTTTTTTTGACGAGTTATGTCATTTTGACAGCTAATTAAAGTTTCTCGAAAAGACTAATAGATGATCATGAACGTCGAACATTTCGACAGCTGTTTGTTGCGCCATCTTTACACCACAATAGAAAGCTGCTTATTTTCAAATTATTTTCTAATTAATTTTTGAGTAATTTAAAATTCCTATGGTAGTGGTAGGTCATGTCTCCTCAATTCAAGACAAAATTAAATCACTTGAGAATAATTCTAAATTTTCAGCACATCCGTTACATGCTTCAAATTAAGAGCTAATATTATTGTTATTAGAATATCCCGCCCAATTGCAAATCCCTTATCTCATCTCCAAAACCCCGTCAATTTCAAAATAAACTCGAGTAGCATCCCTCATTGTGGGATAAATTGCAATCTCTTGCGCTGAAAATTCACGAAGCGACTCTGGAAAACAGAACAACATGACAACAACAACAACAATGGTGGGCGAAATGTTCTCTTCCTGCGGGATTTTGAAGTGGAGGGTAAAAGCCATTTTTGGGGGGGTGAGGAAGTGGATATTTCAGAGAGGGCGAGACATGGATGAAAATTTTGGAAGTTGGAGGGTGTCTCAGTATTCACCATACTTCGAACAAATCCCTCGTGGCGGAACAATAAAATTGTTGTGTTGCTGCTGCTGTCGCATATTAGCAACAACCCTCCGCACTTTCCGCCATGCCACGTCAACTGGGGATGGTTTATTCAAGCGTTATTCCAGGGGACTGAGGGATGGTTGTGAAGAGAGTGAGGATTCTGTGAGCTGCACAATCCAATTTCAGCAACACTGAAGCCAGGGGCTCAATAGACCCACTCAGCATGTGAGAATATGTGTGTTGTATGTGGAAATTTTGGGAATATTCACTGGCTTCCATCTAACCCACCCTATATATCGCACCTTTGTCATTGGAGAGGCAACTTGTTCTATAGAAATTTTCTAGAGATCCTATAGGGCACATACTATAAGTTACCTGATGATTAATTCTAATTTGATGAATCCCAAAAGCCAAAATCTTAAAGTCAAAATTCCGAAAGACAAAACCCGAAAAAGCCAGGATCCCGAAATCGATAATTACGAAATCCAAAATCACGAAAGCCAAAACACGAAAAAGCCAGAATCCCAAAATCCAAAATGCCGAAAGACAAAACCCGAAAAAGCCAGAAATCTCAAAATCCAAAATCGTGAACACCAAAATTGTAAAATCCAAAATTCCAAAAGCGAAAACTCGAAAAAACCACAATCCCGAAATCCAAAATCCCGAAAGTCAAAACCCGAAAAGGCCAGAATCTCAGCATCCAAAATCGCGATAACTAAAATTCCAAAAAAGCCAGGATCCCGAAATCCAAAATTCTGAAAGCCAAAACCCGAAATAAACAGAATACCAAAATCCAAAATCCCGAAAGCCAGAACCCGAAAAAACCAGGATCCCAAAATCGATAATTGCGAAATCCAAAATCACGAAAGCCAAAACACGAAAAAGCCAGAATCCCAAAATCCAAAATGTCGAAAGACAAAACGTGAAAAAGCCAGAATCCCGAAATCCAAAATCCCGAAAGTCAGAACCCAAAAAAGCCAGAATCTCGGCATCCAAGATTGTAAAAGCCAGAATCCCGAAATCCAAAATCTTGAAAGTCAGAACCCGAAAAGGCCAGAATCTCGGCATCCAAAATTGTAAAAGCCAGAATCCCGAAATCCAAAATCCCGAAAGTCAGAACCCGAAAAAGCCAGAATCTCGGCATCCAAAATCGCGATAATCAAAATCCCAAAATCCAAAATCCCGAAAGCCAGAACCCGAAAAAGCCAGGATCCCGAAATCCAAAATTCCAAATCCTGAAAGCCAAAACCCGAAAAAAAATAGAATACTAAAATCTAAAATCCCGACAGTCAAAATCCCGAAAGCCAGAACCCGAAAAGGCCAGAATCTCGATATCCAAAATCGCGAGAACCAAAATCCCAAAATCGAAAATCCCGAAGGCCAAAATCCCGAAAGCTAAAACCCGAAAAACCCAGAATCCTGAAATCGAAAGTCGCGAAAGTCAGAACCCGAAAAAGCCAGAATCTCGGCATCCAAAATCGCGATAATCAAAATCCCAAAATCCAAAATCCCGAAAGCCAGAATCCGAAAAAGCCAGGATCCCGAAATCCAAAATTCCAAAATCCTGAAAGCCAAAACCCGAAAAAAATAGAATACTAAAATCTAAAATCCCGACAGTCAAAATCCCGAAAGCCAGAACCCGAAAAGGCCAGAATCTCGATATCCAAAATCGCGAGAACCAAAATCCCAAAATCGAAAATCCCGAAGGCCAAAATCCCGAAAGCTAAAACCTGAAAAACCCAGAATCCTGAAATCGAAAGTCGCGAAAGCCAAATTCCCAAAATCCAAAATCCCGAAAGCCAAATCCCGAAAGAGACAGAAACTCGAAATTTAAAATCAAGACAACCAAAATCACGAATCGGTCGACATCCAGAACGTCAAATTCGTAAAGCAAATAACAAAATCACAAAACAAATTGAACGCCACTCCGTTTGCAAAGGTGGGATATATGAATACACTCCACGACTCATCCCTATATTGCACCCCGGGACTGTCGCTCGGGGTGTGAGTAGTTTTGCCGGTTGCCAACATTATTTACTGTATTATACATCGGGGGTTCTTTCCACCGTGCGCTGCCATGACGAATAGATTAGGGGTTGTTTAGTGTTGTGAGCTTGACTTGCTCAACATTTGGCGAGATTACAATTTAGTTATACACTCAAGCGCAGGATATACCACCCCAATGACTCTTTTTCGCAAAACTGCAAGAGGGATTGGGATGTGGACTCTCCTGTATCCTGACCGAGTCACCAAAGAGAGAGGGATTGAAACAATAAACCCCTAGGAAAAGAGACCAAAGCAAAGTGTGAGGGATTGAAAATATTCCCCGGGCATTTTTCCACCCTTGGCATATAGTGCCCATTGAATAGCCGTGATTTCTTGTTATTTGACTCACTCGGCAGATGATGATGACGACAAAGGAAGAGGGAGGAAATTCAGCAAATGAAAATAGGGGATGTAAATGATTCCCTTCCATCATTCCATAATTAGTGTAAATTGCTGGCAAAATGTGGAATGTTTGAGATGAAGATATGTTGGGGTACGACTAGACAAAAAAAAGCGCTCTCTCTTTTGTATTTATTTAAACAATTTTACCCTTCTCCTATTTGTACGTCTACTTAAACAATTCCCAGAGTGTTTGAAGTGTAAATTGGTGATTTCTGGACTTTTAAAATTCGCATGAGTTATTAGGTGAAGTTTTAAAGGGGTGCTATTTACGGTTTAAGAGTGCAAATTACGTTCAACGACAAAGTAAAATACCTGACATAACCTTGAAAATGCCACTAAGGGAAAGTGCCCATGCTTCGTACGATCCCAAGTAAGCTTCGTAATGACTAAATTGACTCCGCAATATATTTGAAAAACTAGGCACTTTCCCCTAATCTTTAAAATATGTGTGTGATGGGTCATATTTATTCAGAATTTAGTTATTACGAAGCTTGGGATTGTACGAAGCATGGATATTTTCCCCTAAGACTGTTTTTAAGAGGGTTTTTTTTTAAGGGACTCAATAGTTTAAGACAACTTTGAAAGCTGTAATTTGTTTACTAAAATTAGAAATAAATGATTAGACTTAAATAAATGAAATAAATTATGTGATTTTTTGTAAAATAAGTAAATTTAAACTTTGTATAATGATTTATATATAGCCATTAATTGCTTTATTAAAATTTTAATGGCTCAAATTGGTAAAAAAAACAGCCTGTCAAAAGAAAATCCAAAAAAAAACTATTGACTTTCAAGGCTAGGAATAACATAACCTCACTTTTTAATACACCTGACAGAAGAATTATTCTCTTGATTGAATACGTATATTGTGCTGTGGTGATATGAATTTTAATTAAAATAAAAGCCGCAGAAGATCAAGAAGTAAGGTTATGTGCAATAGGAAGAAAGGAATACCTATTGACACTTCAAGAACTAATGTCAGGACCTATTGACACCCTACTCTGTACCATTTTCAATACGAGATTAGAACACTTAACCTTATCGAAAAACGTAGATTAATGAAAAATCGCCATATTCCTTACATTTTATTTGACACATTATAGTATAAATTTCAACATTTTGACAAAAGTGTAAATAGGTGTTCCCTGACTAAGAGGTTTTCCTTTTAATTTTAACCTCATAAAACTACAGGAAGGGTTTAGTAGCCTGTTCAAGGATAATTATTAATTATTAGTCGCCTTACTTCAATTTTATAGACCAAATGCCAGGATGCTAAATCTCAGATCTGGAGCCTGCATAACCTTTCTCAAAATTTTAAGAGGTTAATAACTGGTTTTGAGAGGTTATGAGTAATAAATTAAAAAAAAAATCGTTCTAGTAAAAATCTTAAAAGATGTCGGAAGAAGCTTATCAGAATTTGTATTCTGTCAGTGTAGACTCTTGAATTTGTCAATGTCATTTGGCAATATCGGAACAATTAGAATTGATTATAAGTTAACCTTTCCATCGAAATTTCAACCTAACATTCTGTCTCTGTAGTCCGATACTTCAGCGTTCAAACGGGATTCAGAAGTCTCGCAATACTTCTGGTTCACTCAGGAATATAGTCCATTCCTAGTCGAACCACGACAGCTTAATGGTACAGCAATTGTGAACTATGCCAAGTCCTAGAAGTCAAGATTAAATAATCTAGACTTTCTAACGAGTAGATTGAAAATAACAAGTAACAGACATCTACATTGCACTCGGCTTATATTCTTTTCATAATAAAAAACACTTTTCGTTTTTTTCTCTTAGTAAACTGAAAGTTTTTTTGAGGTTATGTACCTTCTGGTATTTAACAAAACAGCATAGAAAGGAGTTTAAAATTCTTTTTATCCATTAAAAGGGATAGTATTTTCCAAACTATTCGCAAAATCTGGTTATTTTAGGCATTTGACATAATAAACTATGTGGTTTAAAAATTCTAACCTCACTTTCTGTCTTTTAGGTTAAGTTTCCTTTTGACGATATCCAATAAGAATATAGCAATCAGTTCGTTAGCTGGTTATTGCAATCTATTACATCTTAATAAACAATTAAATTATTTTATAAAATCTTCTATCGTCCTATTAAGACTTTATGAAAAACCACCCCTGAGGTTCAATCACAATCTCCAATCTAGGAATATTTGCAGCTCCAAAGGAGTCAGACGGATTGCACATTGAAAAGGAAGAAAAAGCTATCAGTGATGTAAAACCCAAGTGAAAACTATTTCATTTTGTACATTGTGTATGGAAAATTGACATGGATTTACTTAAATTGATGCAACTAATAGCAAAAACATTTTCCCACTCATTCTAAAACACGGTAAAATTGTTTTCCAGCACAACAGAGAGGATAAGTTGACAATTTTTGGGGGAGGAGAATGGGGTGATTGTTGTACAAAATAGCATTTTGAATATTTTAGCGTGAACTACCATGAAATCAAATGGTTGTTTTTGTGCCAGAAAAAGTCATGGGTGGTTTTATGGTGGGGAAAAGTGGGAGAAAATTTCAAATTTAACCACAGAAAATTTCAACAATTGGACAGATGTTGCAATAACTATGAAAGTATTTCTCTTTTTTTATTGTTTGGAATGCAAAGAGAAGAAAAGTCACACAATTAGCTACCCTTCTGGCAATGTTTATTTCTCTTTTGCCCTTAGGGTGAAAAATAAATGGTGAAAGATTACAATCAATAACGAGGGGATAAATTGTATTAACACAGGGGAGGGTGAGTGTACAAAAGGATGAGGATATTCACGAATAAAATCATATACAGCCAGAAGAATTGGAAGTGAAAATTAATTATCGACATGTATATAGTTATTGCTCAGCTGGAGATAGAATTGGAGAGGTTACAAGGGAAAATTGATAGGGAATATTTTCATATTTCCACCCTCTCACCCAAAATAATGATTATTGTTGATTATTGTGAAAGACACGCATCAAAATCATTCACCCTCGTAAAATGAGCCTATATTACATTCGTTATCCCTTCCGTTTTTGTCTCTTTCTCGTTCATCTAAATCCGGAAAAATATTATACATATATTTTGTCAGAATTAACGAGGGGGATGCATTTAGTCATGAAGATGAATAAATGCACAAGAGGGTGGAAAGAATTGACAAGCATGCAAAATTTCCCTATAAAAAGTGTTTCATGTCCAATATGACATGGACATGTCCAAGCTTAGTCATAGGAATATCCGTTACATGTCCAAGGAAATTCCATTCAAAAGCAATGATAAATCTATATAAGTCTAAATTGCAAGTTTTTGCACGACTATCATGTGTAAAATGATTGAATAGACTTCTGCTCACTTAGTAGGGTGAAAGGAACACCTATTGACACTTTAAGAACTCGTGACAGGACCTACTGACACCCTACTTTTTACCATTTGGAATGAGAAATTTGAACACTTATCCTTATCGAAAAACGTAAAATAATGAAGAACGCCATATTACTTACATTTCATTAGGTTAGGAACTAAATAACCTCATTTTTTAATACACCTGTAGTCCAGAAGAATTTTTCTTTTGTCAGAACACGTGTAATGTGGTGATATGAATTTTAATTAAAATAGAAGCCACAGAAAATAAAGAAGTAAGGTTATGTTCAATAGGATGAAAGGAACACCTATTGACACTTCAAGAACTCATGTCAGGACCTATTGACACTTTACTCTGTACAATTTTCAATACGAAATTTGAACATTTATCCTTATCGAAAAACGTAAATTAATGAAAAACGCCATATTACTTACATTTCATTAGATACATTAAATAAATTTCAACATTTTGACAAAAGTGTCAATAGGGGTTTCCTGTTGAAAAGGTGTTCATTCGACCCTACGTAATCCCTAGAAATTTTGTGTTTCTGCACAGAGAGCGACAATGAGAACCAGTGATTTCCAATCCAAAAATTTAACCCAAATGGAAACAGGAAAGAATTCCTGTCTCCACCCAGGGGACCTTTCCCTGTCTAAGTGAATGCTCTATCAACTGAGCTAAGGGGGCACTGACACTGACTCTGATTGTCTTTGCTATTGATCTCAACCAATTGCCATGTGCACTTCAACTTGTTTTTCAACTCATTTGTCAAATGATCGTGTGTAAAGATGTCTACACATTGGAGTTAATTTCATCAAAAATGATTTCAAAAATGTTTGAAAGAAAAATTCCTATTTTTGAAGGAATTTTTGAGGAAAAATGCCTCCACATTGGATTTATTTTCCATCAAAAATTTTTGACAGATCGCTGTCATTCCAAAGTCTCTTGCTTTTTTGAATGTTTTTCGTGAAAATTTGTTGTTTCTCTGCTGAAAAAAGCGAGAAAAGTGTTTGTGGAAGTTTCTTGGGATAGTATTTAGTGAATTTTTGAGGAAAATTTTCCAACAATTCTAATGAAGAGGGTTTTTCTGGAGATGTCTGTCCTGATAAAATCCGATTTAGCTCTGAATTTTTTCTTCATTTTGCCGAATTTGTCAAAAAATCATACCAAAGTATAGGCGAAAGTGTGCATGCTTTACAAGGTCCCAAGCTTCATAATGACTAAATTTTTCCTATGATTTTTAATAAATGGTACTCATCAAACCAATATTTTAAAAACTAGGCGAAAGTGTTGTATTTTTAAAATATTTTGCGGAGTCACATTTATTGTGAAACATAGGAAAAATTTAGTCATTATGAAACTTGGAATCGTGCAAAGCATGAGCACTTTCCCCTAGGTAAATTTTTTTAAGCACATTGTTTGAAGCTTTGACAGAAATTTCTCATAATGTTGAGACACTTGATACCTTAAAAGCCTCCACATTCTGTAAAATCTTTGTCAAATTGACGTTTTCACCTATAGCAAGTGCGGATCATTTCTTTCAAAAAGCAATTTTCAGGAGACTAAAATGGGAGTAGCACGATTATTTTAGTAAATTTCGAATGATTGGCGTAGTAAAAAATACGTTTTTCGGACGAAAGTTGAATTTTCCCAGTTAGATTTCCAAGAGTCTGACAATCATGACATAAAATAAAAAAAAGAAGAAGAGTCTAACAGAATGGAGTTGAACCGAAAAGCTAAAATTTCAAATGCTAAACGTTGAAAAATGAAATTTTGCTACGATGGTCTCGAGTTTTAGAACTGACAGTTTTATAATAGGGTCCCGAAAGCCAAAATCCCGAATGGGCCAAAATCCCGAAAGCCACTACTAGGACTAGACTGGTCGATGCCCTATTAGGAATAACCTTCCGTTAGTATAGTGAATTCGTAAAGTGTTGTGATATCAAGGTTGGAACGTTTATCTGGAACCTTATGTCAAAAGACAGAATTGTGATATCTGGTAGATGTACGAATGACAAATTAAAACTGTTGCAAAGCCCAGTGCAGTTAGAAGTAGTTCGTTCATGAAACCAACAATTACTTCCAAAAAGTAAGTCTAACTCGGCACAAGAAAGAGTAAATTCCAAAGTACAAGATACTT
This sequence comes from Phlebotomus papatasi, assembly GCF_024763615.1. Taxonomy (NCBI): domain Eukaryota; kingdom Metazoa; phylum Arthropoda; class Insecta; order Diptera; family Psychodidae; genus Phlebotomus; species Phlebotomus papatasi. Next base: position 103,215,243 of record NC_077222.1, on the reverse strand, counting down.
TGCAGTGGTAGTCAAACCAGGATAAGATCGTTTAGAGTTCGTTTTATGGAAGACCGAAGAGGATCCTGACTTGTTGTAGGAACGGTCTTGATCTCATCAACCAAATACAGAATATCACATCAAAAGGGAAAATAAATATTTCGACGTCGAAATTTCGAAAATCGTTTTTTTTTCGAATTTGAAGCCCTTCCAGGTTTTTTTTTATGAAGTTGTAGAATTTGACAAGACCTTTCATCATCTCTATCGATGATAGAATTCTAATAATTAGAATTTGAGTTATGGCCAATTGCAGAAAGCTCCAATCCGGTCCTACGAAAACTCCACGGATCTATGCAGAATTTTTATAGGGATATGGAGAAGAATAGAACTTATAGCGATAAACTAAACCATCAAATGATAACCTTTGGCGTATAGAATTTTGGGGTAAATTAAATAACGAAAATCTCATACCTCATTCCATTTTCGTGCAAAAACAACGCTTGTTTTTGCTTCAATCTCCATACAATTATAACACAATAGACCTTCTATTTCCACTGAAACTCACAGTTGAGTATTATTTTGACCATTTTACCACACAGACAGAAAAGCATTCTGCAAATTGCCAAAAACTTTCCCCCAAAAACCCCAAAAGAGACCAAAGATTTAAGAAATATCCATTTATTTTCTCCATATTATCTCTATTGTAGCATCATTTAACCCCTCAAACTCCCCAAAAACCATTTTATCTGGTTCAAAAGCAAAATTTCACCCTTTAACATTTCCCAAAAAAGACCCAGTTGTTACTTTTGCTAATAGAACCGGGGGATCATATTCAATTGGCACGAGCACAATTATAATAGAGTAATCCAAAATGGTATTCGGATATAGCACTTCAATTGCTACAAATTGTGGTTTTCCACCCTCACGCGAATGCATTCATATTAATACGAGATAGCCCATTCATTGAGTTTTACCAACCCCACAATACAATATTATACACCCCAAAATACAATCCATTTTCAGTACACTATCTATAGGAGGAGGCCAACCCCTCTAATTTTCTATTAGAACACATATTCACCGCTCTGAATAATTCACACACATTAACACAAAAACAAAGCACCGTGGTTCTTGTGGTGAGAATTTCAATTTTAAATCCAAACACACAAACATGCAATTACTATTAATTTTGTCATTCTCTATACAATTATACTGATAATACTAAATTGTTGTTGGGATAGTGTTTCTGGTGTAAACAATTATGTGTTGATTAACAGCCAAGGGGATGAGGCGGTTTGAATTTGAAATTTGAAAATTATGGCAGATGACATATTTGACAGGTGACAGAAATGTATGCGTAAAATTTTCCAGTAATCTCAGAGGTGAATTGTAAATTAATAAACATGATCTTGAATTCTCAAGAATTAGTTTCTTTGTTAGATGACTTAAATTTTGACAGCTGTCATATTTGCAATTTTGACAGAAAAGCGGTCTACAATGGATTTAAGATTCTTCTAACACGTATGACATGTAAAATTTCTGAATATGTAGTTCAATACTTTTCCAAGTTATTCCGTATTATGACAATTGTCATACCTGACATTATGTAAAAAATTCCTTGTTTCATTTGACAGCTGTCATATTTGACACACAACAACAATGTGCTTTTTTCGAATATAAAGCACATGATTAAAATTAAATTCATGTTTTTTGTGTATAACAAGATATTCAACAAGATTGTTACGATAACTCGCAAGAACCCTCCGATAAGACGTACTTTACGACAGCGACAAATCCTACGTTTCTGAAGCGAGCTGACACAGAGTCACCAGGACTAAAGGAAGTTAGTGCTAGAGGGGCTAGAGGTCCGGTTCCTTAAAGGGACGTTGCAGCCACCTAATTAAGTAAGTATTCTTTGTATATGAATACCTGAAAATGTATTTCACGAAACTTTCATAAACGAGCGGAAAGTTTCGATTTCGACAGATTTAGGGGAAAGTGGGGCACCTTTCAAAGTGCACTATTGAAATTGGGATTTTTCTTCTATGTTTAAATGGAACTGAGTCATATCATAATGTAATTTTGCTTTTCAATCTGTTTGTGCAGCTAAATTATATCACGATAAGGCTCAACTTTATTTAAAAATATGTGAAAAATCCGAATTTCAAAGGTGCCTCACTTCGCCCTACATCCTGTCAAATGAAAGAAAATTTAACGTGTTTTACAGTCAGTACAATCGTTGCTACAAATGAAATCTTCATTTTAATTTTAAGAAATAAAATAAAACTGCTGATTTTGAATTATGACAGCTGTCACATTTGACAGTACGTCAACAGTTCGAAAGGTCAATAAACGTTTTTTTATGAGTTTAATAAAATAATGAAATACATCTCTTAAAAAAGGCTAAAATTATGCATATAAGTTTGATAAAATTAATTTAGTATCTAATGCGACAATATTCTAATTTACTGCATCGTCGTTTGGATAAGCAATTGTCGTACCTTATTCATATTTATCATCTAAACTAGCAATTATTTTATATTATGTTATTGTTACAAGTATTGTTGCAAGAATTGCATATATTAGGTAAAAAGGGTGAAAAAGAAGTAAGGAAGAAGTGGGATACCTTTGAAGTGGGGCAGCATTAAAAAAGGGCATTTTTATCTAATTTTTAAATGGAACTAGACCTTATTATGATATAATTTAGTTCTACAAAGTGCGAAGCTAACTTATATTTAAATAAAACTGAATTCGTTTTAAAAATAGGAGAAGTATGCTCAATTTTAAAGCTGCCCTACAATAAGGGTGCTTCACTTCCCCGAACGACAATTGTTGACCCAAGCGACAACATATCAAAGCAATATGATTTTCTTGTAAACGTTTTCAAAATTTCTCTTTAACAACTATTCATGGAATAATCGTGAACAATACCTCTTGAAAAACGAAGAAATAAATTGAAGTACGATTGACAAGCCATTTTTGACAAATATTTTTAAATTTGTTAAAAGTGTATTTTTATAAATATTTTTGCACAAGGTTAAGTAAAAATTCGGGGTTAAAAGATGTTGGGAGCTCTTTAAGAATTATTTTTAATACTTTTGCTTTTAAATAAAATCATCTTAAGTGCCATTTTTTAAAAATATTTTTATAGTAAAATGAGTAAAATAATAAAATATAGAATAAAAAAAAATAGTAATAAAAATTAAAATTGAACATACATAGCTTGCAATCCTTTAAACAATTTTTCTAGAGACAGTTCTTGTTCTGTCAAATTTTGCTGTTGTCAAAATTGACAGATGACAGTAAAAATCGTTATTTTCGAATCTTAACGGTTTTTTTCAGTATTTGAAATTGATCAAATGATCCAAATTGAACTTTTGTAAAAGGGGTTGCAAAAGAGAACTCAATTAAGATTACTTTTGTCGTCGTAGCATATTTTTCTGAATGTCAAATTTGTATCTGCAAAAATGACGATCTTTTTGTCATTCAATTCACTCTCGACATTTGCGTTCGTGTGTGAATAAATCACAAGAGGGAAAAGCTGAAAAGGGCCTTTTTTGTGGTTTGTGGATGGAAAGGGATAAAAATGAGCATATGATGGTGATAATGATGTGGAACATAGGAGTGGTCTGAAGAAGCACTGAAGAAAAATAGCCAACAATGGGACATAAAAGAGCAAGGCAACATCTGTTTTAATGCTCATCGCATTTTTCATCATTTATCTCCTCATGCAATATTCTCGGGTCATTCGACAAAAGAGGATTCGTTTTTTTTTATGTGGCGTAGCCAAATGCCTCGAAACAGGGTTATAATGAGAGGAGATAGTGTGGTTTTAATTGAAACCCATTTGCTGCAAAATCAGCCATTTCGATGCAGTTAATTTAATTTGATTCCTCCTCTCTCTCTCTATATTGGTGTGAAATTTCAATTATTTTTACAACATGATTTTGTTACACCTCATGACACCATGAGGGGTTAATCGAAAATTCACACTGTCCAAACACTAAAAATGCGACACTTTAGATACAGCCAGATAATAAAAAAGACAGACACATTAATGAGTAACACAAAAAAATATAACGACACACAATTGTGTTATTCATCGACATGAAATTAATTTTTAAATAAACTAAAAGAGTGATTTATATTGCGAAAATGATTATGGGGAAAAAATATTGCTTTTTTTACTGATTGATAACAAAGAGAAACACTGAATGATAGTTTGACGGATGGAAAAAGTAAATTTTGAGTCTTGATTTTTTTATTGGAAATTGTTTGGTTTTTTTGTTTTGTTTTGGAAAAATAAATCGAACTTACGATAAGTTGCTGAAGTCCCTGTTGATGCTGCTGCTGCAAAAATTACAAAGAAGAACCGCGAATTTAATACAAAAAAAAACACTCTTCAAAAAAACATTTTCAATTTTCTGCTTATCTCTGTCTTTTTTCACATAAAATAATGGGGTACGCACAATGATTTTTTTTCTGCAAACATGTTTTCAAAATTACATAGTTGCAAAGCTGTTCGGAAATAAATTTACACTCATTTTCAGTGAAGTGTTAAAAACACGTTCAGAAATTAAAGGTATTCTATTTTGGATATTATGGGCAACGCACAAATATTTTTGTTTAATGGGAGTGACATTTTCGTCTAATCACGTACGTAGAGCTGTTATTGTTTTACACAAATATTTTCGAAATTTCTCAAAACGGTAAACAAGGCAACAAGAACTATGTTTTCCTTACTTTTGCTCGAAAGTTAAAAAATATTTCTATTTATTTATTTCAATTTATTTTTGTGAGTCACTCAAACATGATTAAAAAAAGTTAACTTGAGTTTTTTAATGAGCAAAGATAACCATTATTTTTTAACACAATATTTGACGTTTCAATAAGTGCAAGCAACATCTAGTTTTAAAAAAAAGTTTAAGGAACAAAATTGTTTGTGCACCGCCTATAACTTACTGCATACAATAATGTTCTTTTGTTAAAAATATTTTTGAATTTTTAATTAAAAATAAATAATATTCGATTTAGCTAAAAAGCAATGCACAATTACTTTGATTTTGTAAACTTGACTTTTATATTTTGAATATCTTATTCTTTCTGGATACAATCAAATACTTGCTTAAAAGCTTTTTTTGGATTTTTAGCAAAATCCAAAAATTAATATAGGTTGAAGTTGGACTTCATTGAGCAAAGAGACCCAATCGTTCTTAGAGTTAAGGCCCTATTTTAAAAGTAGTTTTGATCGATCAACTGGTTTCTAAGTCTCCTAAAACCAGTTAACTGCCTGTTCAAAAAGCCCAGTTATTTAGAATCATTGGGAACGGGAGAAAAGATTACTCCTCTCCCGGTCAGAAGTCGCTTGCTGCCCCCAATTTGAATCTATCATTCTTACAAGTTTTTGTTGCTTAAGTGTACCCTGAAAATAGCATTATTTTTGGTTTCTTGGCACATTTTAGAATACACTTTATCAAAAATTTTTAAAATCTGTTTTGACATAGGGTAAATGTTATAATTCAAAACCATTTCCAGACGCTTTAACATTGACAGAAGATTCACCACATTTTAGTTCGAAAAATTTTGATTTTTTAACTGTTTTTAAGTATTGTGGAGTATTATATTCCCTGAAAAGTTGAACTCAAAATTTTGAGTTTATCTGGTATTTTTACTTTTTTGAAAATGTTGTAAATATTTGAATATTTAAAAAAAAAATAAGCGCAAAAGTGGAAGCTCGCCTTTTCAGGGAATGTAGTACTCAATGTTACTGATCAACAGTAAAAAAATGAAAATTTTTGAGAATGGGGTTTTTGAGAAAAATTAATTTTTAATTTATTTCAAAAAAAATTCAAAAAACCGTTACAAAAAAACTTGAACAGATAATACGAAAACTCGTATATCGTTTTAAAGAGCATAAAATTATCTTTCAAATAAAAAAAGAGTAAGAAGAAATCTCAACCCGTTCGCGAGATAGAGCATTTTGAAATATTTGCCAAAAATCTCATTTGATGAATAAAGAGCGAGACGCCATCTTTGGCGCCATGTATCTCCGGCCAGGAATTTTTTTTTGGGCGAAAAAAAAGGGGTATATTATTTTATCGTGTATTTTAACATATGTAAAATTCAGAAACATCAGAGATCATGACCCCGCGATTTGCGATTTTTTCGGTCGTTTTGAGATGGATTGGCCCATCAACATAATTAATGTTAATTTTACACCTTTTGAGGGTAAAATCAACATGAAAAAAGGTAACTTTAACTCATAATACACCTGAAAAGGGTAATATTCACACCGATTTCGGATCAATACTGCAGGGTAAAATTAACATTTCCGAAATGTTATTTTGACTTTTTCGGATTTTTCTCAGTGTAGTTAAAAGAAAACAAATTTGTGTGTGCGTAGCCAATAATTGTGTCCCTCATTCGCATATCGACTGCTGAGAGATGTGCCATTATAAGCATTTCGTTTTTGATTGCATTATCTAGGTGGGGGTTCCGGAAATCGTCGGGAAAAGCAATTCACTCAGGGAAAACTCATCAACTTATCGCAGAGCTTTCGGTTTGGTCTCCAAGCCTTCATCAGTGGTTGGCTTGGAGACCGAGCCGAAAGCTCTGCGATAAGTTGATGAGTTTTCCCTGAGTGAATTGCTTTTCCCGACGATTTTCGGTACCCCCACCTAGTTAACTATATTACATCGGTTTGTGTTTTACAATGATTGCATTATCCTCAGCAATCTAATGTATTTTCAAAAACATGTTTGCATAATAAAATCAACTGTGCGTACCCCATAATGCACATGATAATACTCCAAGAAAAAAATATATAAACTTGCAAAGGCAAAAAATCAAAAAGAAAAAAAATATACTACTCAAATGAAAAGCAATCAAATTAAATTGTACATCTCAACTAAGTATCTCAAGGAAAAAAAATAAACAAAAAAATAAATCTGTAGAATATCACGACTTCTAGTGTCAACAAGAGAAAATAAAAAAATAAAATGAAACTGTATAACAAAAGGAGGAAACCCAAATTGTATTAAAATGTATATATATAAATAGGGGGATGGAAAAAAAAGTCTAATAAAAAAGAATGAAACGTGATTAAAATAAGGAAATTGTGTGAGTGTACATAATAAATTTATTATCAGGGAGCAAAATCTCAAACCCTCATTCACCACCTCCATTACTCTGTACCTTTTTTCCTTTCTTGCCCCCCAACTTTCTCTCTCGCCCTCTTTCTCTTTTTCCTGGTCTAGGTCTCCACTTTTCCTCCACTTATTCAACACCCTCACCCCCTTCTTTTTTTCCCTCCCCTGAGGGTGAAATTTACTCCTTAGCTATTTAATGTATTTCATGCCATTTTCATCCCTCAAACCCCCCCCCCCAACACATTACACAAATTGCACAGACTTTTACAACAAAGAATTCCCTCCTTTTCCACCTTTTTTCTCCCCTTTCCATTCCCGGGCCCCCCAAGGGGGTAGGACGGGGGTGGTAGGGCGGCTTGGAGGAAGCAAAGAATGTTGAAATAGAAATTTTCCCTCGGTTCAGGAGGGGTGGTTTGGAGGGACGAAAAAAAAGTGGAAGAAGAAAAAATACAAGAGAAATATATTATACATAAGAGAAGTTACGAATGGTGCCTGTTTTCCATCTCACTTTTGTATCCTGCATTTTCATCCCTTGGACACAACCCCAACCCATCCCCAAAGTTCAGGAAAAAACTGTAGAGGACACAGAGGGAGAGAGAGAGAGGGGGGGGGGTGAAGAGAAAAAGTCAGAGAGAGAAAAAAAAACTTTATGTACATAGAAAGCTTATGTTGTATCTTAGGGAAAAAGTGTTTGTGTATTCTGAACTTGGGGAGGAAAAAGCACCCACCCCACAAACTGGGAAACTTTAAGTGGTATCCACACCACATAACACTGGCATCCCACAGAAAGGGGGCGCTACCACTTACCCCAATTATTGCATTCAGCTCAGGCACGGTAATTTGTTTGGCCCTCTCCACCGCCTGGATGACCTGCTGTTGGTGTTCCTGTGCCAGAAACGGTAGCAGTTGATTAATTAGGGCATTTAGGCGCTTCACTATTTCCGTCTGCAAAGACACACAACAAAAAAAAGAACCACCATGAACCACAAGATACATAAGATACAATGGTTCAAAAGGGGGTTAGAACATTCAACCCCAAGTAAATAAAAATCCCTATATATATATACACCAAGTCAAATAGAGTCACTGGGAAGTCTCATCAGCATGGAAAGGCGCATAAAATGTGGGCAATTTTATCATTTATTTTCATTTGCATATCACCATTTCACACCTCAATTGCCCTTTTTATTCTCAACCCCCCAAACCAACTCAGCACACCCATCAATTTTGCATGCTAAACCCATGTTCTGTGTACGAAGAAGCTCTCCAATGTACGCTGCAAAAGACCTCAGGTGCATCTTATTGGATTTTATCGCACAATTGTGTGGGGAATTTTATATTAAATTACCCACAGTTTAATTCCTGATAGTATGCATAGTTTGTAAAACAATTTGCAGAAGAGGTGAGCAATAAGGTTGCACCAATTGAGGTTTTAATACCACATGAGAGAAAAATTTAAATAGGTGGAAAATTGTTCAAAATACCATACGAAGAATAATAATTTTGACAGCTGTCATTTTTGACAGGTCTGTCACCTGTGAAAATGAATTTTCAAAGTTGGAAAGGTTTTATCATAAGATAATCTAATAAGATTTCTTGAAAGTTTAAAATATCATTTTAGTAAGAAGTAGAGGAAAGAGGACAGTTAAAATATTGACAGCCGTCATATTTGACAGGTGACAATTAAATGAATTTTTCTAGGTCAATTACATAATAAGTAGAAAAACATTTTGTCACGAGATAAACTAACAAAACTTATTGAAACTTCAAAATGTAATTTTAGTAAGGAGTATAGTAGATAAAACAGTTAAAATATTGCAGCTGTCATTTTTGACAGATGACAGGAAAATGAATTTTCAAAGTTGAAAATGTTTTATCACAAGGTAATCTAATAAGACTTCTTGAAACTTTAAAATCTAATTTTAGTAAGGAATATAGTAGATAAAACAGTTAAAATATTGACAACTGTCATTTTAAACAGATAACAATTAAATGAATTCTAAAAGTTGAAAATGTTTTGTCACGAGATAAACTAACAAAACTTCTTAAAACTTTATAATGGAATTTTAGTAAGAACTGCAGCAGATAGGACAACTGAAATTCTGACAGCTATCACCTCTGAGAGACGACAGTGTAATGACTTTCAACAGGGTGGTGGCGAGTGGGCTTCGAAATTGAAGCCCGTTTCTTTGTCTCACTTGCTTTTAGAGGCTGTCTCACTCTCTCTCATTATTTGGTATGAGACGTTCCTGCACTCCCAACTATTTCATATCGCGATTCAAAAATGAGAGCCTTTCCTGAAATTTTGGTTGTTCACACATGAAGAGCACTAAATAAGCTATATTTTTGTGTAAATACCTTTGTTTTCTGACGAATAATACATGGGGGAAAGGTCATTCAATTGGGCTGGTCATAATCAAAAAGAAAATTTCATGCATTCTAGAGGTTTTACAACCAAATTGAATCACTTTGACTACGTAAATCTCTTCACACACAAATTGGACATCTCAACACAGAGTTTTCACCACATTTCACATAGAATTATAAGAGTTTTTCCCCAATTTCCTTGAAATCTCGCAGTTTGCCTCCAGTGACATTGCGGGGAAACGGGGAAAACATCGTAGAGAACCTTATAAATAGACAACATAGGAAAAAATATAGGACTTCCAAAGAACTGTCTAAGCTGTCACAAGACAATTCCGCAACATTTTTATTTGCAATTTATACACATTTTGCACTTTATATTTAAAAAATTGAGATTTTTCTTTAATTTCGTGCTCCACAATTCGCCCGTATCAAAGATATTTTGTTCTTGGGGTTAAGAATTAAATAAAAATGAATCTACTGAAGAACAATAATAATAAACGCGATTCTTTGAAATTATTCATATTCTTAAATTTATATTTAATTGAAAATTCTCATAAACAATAGGAAATTAAAAAAGATGAATGTTTTATTATAGTTCATATTTTTTACTAACATTTTTATGGATTTTTTGTTGAAGTTTTGATAGTGAAAGTAATATATAAAGATATAATGAATTTTTTATATGTATGTGACAAATATCTTACCATGGTCTTCTTCAAGAACCAAAATATTTTGTTTTGTTATATATTTTCTGATTATCTTTTAAAATCTGAGCGTGAAATATAAAACAAACATTAATCCAGTTTTATAAGTATTTATTTTTACTTCTCAAGTTCTCAATGCCCAACGTACAACAAATTTTGTTTTGTAAACATGTTATTAAAATTTTTATGAGAGTGACCGAGATGACTAGATCTAAATCTCATTCATTCTCATTGAAAGTCAAAAACATTTTTACAAAATAATAGTTATTGTGCTACGGGCATCATATTTTTTGTTATTATAAAGTTCATAAATAAAACAAAATCAGTATACTAATTACAAAATTTATAATATGGCTTTATAATATAAATATATAATAAAATCTTAATTTTAAGATCAACTCAATAACATTAAATTCATATGTTAATAATATTATATATATTAACGCAGTGAAATATTTTTGTTTACGAGACAAACTCATAATATACATTACTTATTTTTATAAATCAAATGATTGAAGCAATTGAATCGTTAGATTCATTTATTTGGTTGATTTTATGTTCTAAAGAAAGATTGGTGCAATCACTACAGGCGCCATGGTATTTTTTTTCTGGGATGCATCTTTTAAATCTACATATTCTTAAAATGAGTCAATCTGTGCAATTTGTTGCGATTGCTCAACTTCTCATTGATCTTATTTTCTCTTTGACGCATTCTTACTTTTGCGTAAGTTGTTATGTAGACAGAAAGCAAATTCACGTAATGGTCAATGCTATCTGTCAGATGCGTGAGGCTATTCTCAAATGCATAATCCTTGAATGTGAACAGAAGTGTGTTGACCATTTCCTGAACTTCCATTGATTTATGAAATTCAACTTCTCCCATTACTTCTATGCATTGCCTCATATAAGCTTCACAGTGTTTTGTTAATGCCAAAATCAAATCTGAGGCATGCTCTTCATTTGCATTATTTGTCTGCGTGAGCTCAGACACACAGCCTTCACAGAAAACTTTTCCTTTGATTTTAGTCACAATAACGTCGGCTTGTAATTCCAGTGAAAGTTCAGTTGTGGTACTGAAATTCTTCACAATTTCAGAAATCGCAAGCAAATCTTCATCCGTGACACTCTTTTTCTTCAGATTTTCCTTTATCTCTATTTCTACTTCTTCTTCAGTGGTGAATTTTTCTTGAGTTTGATTATTCTTGTAAGACAATATTCTTGTAAGTACTAATCATAACAGTCAATTTTGAAATGAACAAGATGAACTACATTTAATTACAGTAGACTCTCGCTAATTCGGCTCTTTTAAGATCAGGCTACTTTTTAATTCGGGCGGCAGTTGAATTCGAAAAAAGTTTGTTAACATTTTTCAAGTTCGATTATGATTGTCAAATGAAGCAAATATGCTCAAATTTGCTATGATTTGTCTTAGCTTTGATGTGATTTTGCATTATTAAGAGGTTTTCATGAGTTTGCAGATTTGAGTATGCAGATGAACAAAAAATCGTTGCATTTTAAACAGTTTGTTGCCCGAATTGCTATCTAATTCGGTTGACATTTCAGTCCCAAATGCCCGAATTTGAGAGAGTCTACTGTATCCTATATTCGAATGATTGGGATAGAAACCAAATTTGATTTCAAAAATTTCTTCTTTCAATTATTTAATACTTTTTGATTCGTCTAGTAGGGGAACTGCTTGTAATTTGGGACAGCCTGTAATACCGGATACTCTGAAGGTAAATTCGGACACTACAAATAAATTGACTAAAATTATGGAATTATCTACACATATTTAATTAATGTGTTCCATCTGAATAGTTATTCTTTTTGGAAGATATTAACACGAAATTTATTCAATTATGATGAACATAATTTAAATGAAAATTGCGTTATTGAAACTTCAGTGTGAACATTTCCTTATGAGATATATGGCAAAATTTTGTGTTTACTTGCATTCTTGGTAAAGTATTTCTTCGGTATTTCAAAGTGATTTCATTAATGATTGTGCACATTTATGCTAACAGTGAAAGGTTCTTTAGATCCAGTGTAAAATTTGCCAAAGAGATTACGTTTTTTCTGTAAAATACAGGCAATTTTCGTGAGAGGTTCATCAATGTGATGACATTTCTTAATCACAATCTATCCGAAATTATAGACACTTTCCCTATGTGCATTTATAAAACGCTATTTCTAAACATGGGCTCTACACAGTATGAGAAGTTTTCATCAATATTTGAAATATTGAAGCGAATTGTTTACACTTCCGTAAAGAGAACACGCATCTTGACATAATTTTCTCTAGTGTGTAGAGGCCATTTAATGATGATGATGAATAATTTTATTTCTCCCTCTGCAAACTAGTGCTTAGGGAGGCCATTTAATAATACTGTCAATAAAATTCAGAAAATTAAGCTTTCATTACAAAAAATTACCATAACATTACGAAAGAGATTACCTAATTAAATACTTCATCTGTCCCGAAATAAGACGTACATTCTTTCATATAAAATGTACTAGCAAACGTATGACTTATTTCGGAACAGAGGGAGTAACTTCATAGTATAAATTATAAAATTTTCTATTACCAAATTAACTTTTCCAAAACTTATTAGTTTTAAAGTCCAAAATGTACAACAAAATAATTTTCCTAACCATTTTTTTTTTATTGCTTGAACTCAAAGGGCACTTAGCGTTCAGCTTAAAATGGTTAAAAATTAATCGGTATATATTTTGAACTTTCCTTTTGAAGAAAAAAACTTTTCACTTAACCCTTTAAGGACCAGGCAGTTTTCACGGACCGAAATTTAACAATAAAAATTAAACCAATAATCAATTAAATATGTAACCTTAAACCTTAAACCTATGAGACACCGGTGTCCTAATTGTCCTTAAAGGGTTAAATGCGTTAAATATAATCTTGTGAAAGAGCTTGCGTAAGAGCTTTTGTATTTGGATTTTTGTAAGTCTTGCAATGTAAAAATAGGTGTCTAAATGAGTATAATGTTATTATTTTGTTAAATATATGTTTATAACCGAACACCGAGAACTTTTAATACAAGAATGTAAAGGAGAATGTTCAAATCAATATTTAAATAAGCAATTAAATAAGTACCTCTTTAACCCCATTGAGATAATTCAAATTTCCGTTGGTATTTAATCCCAATACGGATATTTTCGCCAAATCTCCGAGGCAATTTCCACCCTCAGGGTTTTGCTTCAATTCCACATATGTAAGGAGTTTTTTGTAAGAGGAGCGGAATTGTAGAACTGTTGGGTTGGTATTACAACCCAATCTAGTCCTGATACATCCAAAAAATAGCTCAAGATGGTCTTGATTCAAAGCATACGTCTTGAGCTCTATGTCGTCTTCTGATGCTCTTATCTTAAGGTTTTTATAAATTTGCACCAAATTAGTCAGGCACGCTCGCATGCCAATAAAGCCTGTGCCGTTAGGAGAGCTCACGACAAGCTCCTTGGATTGTTGGGATTTGTTTCTCACAATTAAAAGCTGGTTAATATAATTAACCGTATGTTCACATAAAATGTCGATTTCATTGACGTTCTGTTCATTGATGGAACTTTTATAACTAGAAATATCATAAATAATTAAAAAAAACTTATTTTAAAAAAAACTTAAATACGCCTTAATCCTTTAAGGACGAGAAGGTCAAAAATTGGGGGTCAGAAAAAATCACTTTATATGACTTCTTAGAGTAAAACACAACTGTAAAAGGCCGTAGGAAAAATTTTGTTTTTGAAACACCGGTGTCCCTATCGTCCTTAAAGGGTTAACTATAATTATTCTATTTTTGAAACATGGTGAGCCTAATGAATTTTAGATTATGTAATAACTTTTTGTATTCTTACTTCCACATAAATTGTATTTTTATAATTATTATTAATAACTTATATAATTAATGCCCACTCAATAAATGGACAGATATACGTATATAATAATACATCATTTCGTTTAATTCTTTGAATCATAAAAAAATAAAATTATGTTTTAATACTTGATTTCACTTAAATTATATGACACTTGATTTAAAATTATTATGGATTATATATTACCTATATTTCTGTTTGATTACTGTTATTAGGGCTATCAGAATTATCTTACCCTGCATGGTTTGAGCTCCTACTGTTCAAGACGTCGAAGGCATTATTAAAAACGCGCAAAAAATTCGACGTCCCCTGACTATCTTTGAAGTCTGGAAGTTTGAGCTGCTCCCTGCATACGTCGATCGCGTTGGCAACAGAATTACTAAGAGTTTGTGCTGCTAACCTTACGTTCATAATCTTGTTTTTGAACTGGACATGTTCTGTTCGTAGGTGGTTATTGAGCTTCACCCCTTCAGATTCTTGGAGATCCACTAGTGCTTTGATGAAGCGGAAGCTTATAATTCTGTCCTCGTTGTCGTACAAATCATATTCTGAAAAGGTGTTGCGCACCAATTTCAGCATATGTACCGGATCGGGATAGATAAAAATTTCTGATCCCAAGCCTTCGGTTACGGCATAATTATCGAGGCTTTTACTGAGGTCACAGCCCATTATTCTTATTGCCTTAAAATTGATCTTGGCGCCATCAAATGTAATGCCATTTATAATCACTCCAGTTTGTTGTACGCTGTGAATGACTTTTTCGATAATCCCGGCTTTCTGGGGAGCCTGCATCTTATAAAATGGAAAATATGCTACGGGCAATTTCCATTGTAAATCAACGGATACTAACAAAAATGTTAATATCTGTGTGGCTTGTCCTTCTCCCAGTACAGAAACACCGTAGGACTTTTCACCAATGTTTTGAAGGTGTTTGAAAATGTACACTTCGTCAAATACAAGCTGGCAAATAACTGTTCTGTGTTGTTCTTTCTCCTTCGATGTATATGCTAGTAAAAGCTCAAGAGATTCTTTCGTGATTCCTGGATCACAATCAATATTTTGCAAACATTTTCCCATTGTTCTCGCATGAGGCAGATTGTCACCACTTTCGCTTCTCAAGAATCTGTAAAATATAACACTTTAAAGTTAATTTTATTGCTTGAATTTCATAAAAAGAAAGCAATATAATATCTCGCTTTTTTACACAATGTTTATGGAAAGTATAATAATATAATTTGAAAAATATCAGTTTGCAATTTTTTTCCAATAATTCTATAAACCTTAGTTTCGTGATCGGAAAAAAATCAAAATACAATTCGACAGAACACACATCCTGTTCTATTATAATGACCTAAAATAACGTATAGTAATATCATACAATATTTACCTATATGCTTTTGGAGATAAAAAATCCATTTCAAGAGCAAAACGCTTCAGCTCTTCGGTGTATTTCTTTGTTGAGGAATTCTCACATTCCGTTTTGCTGATTATCCTATCGAAGAGAGCTTTCAAGCCTGGTGGAATCTTATCAAGGGATTTTTTTTTAATCGCGTTGGATAGCTCCTTATCTTTCGACTTCAAAAGATCCTGGAGTTCTCGAATCTTTTTGGTTTTTCTTCGAAGAATCTGCAACGCATTTTTGTGTTTTCTTTTCAAATTCTTCAAATTGGTGCACAGTAGGGCATTTTTCTTTCTGAGCTGCTCAACTTCACTGCATTCATCGTAATTCTTTTGACAAGAAGAAGAACTTTCAAGCAATGAATGTAGCATTCCTGCCTGACTCTCAGGCGCAAGACCCGGCGAGACAAGACACTCCATTTGACTGTCGTCCTGCATCTCCTGAACAGGATTTGAGTATTCAGGGTAACTTTCAGGTGATATTTCCTCAAAAACAGTTTCCATCTCTTCGCAGATATCTTCAAAGTTTTGCTAGAATTTTACGAAGAACATTAAATTTAAATTAAGGATAACACAAAATATACTATAAAAGACTTGTTTTAAATATGAAATCAGTACTATATCAATAATTGAACACATTGGTGATCTTTTCATGCACGTTTTCAATAATATCAGCCCTATCAGCCCAATAATTTTCCGAACAACCGTCTTATTTCACCAAGAACAACACTATAGCCTCAGACTCACTTTATTTCTTCTTATTATCACTTGAATTGTAAGGGAAACTCTTGAATTGTAAAGGATTGCACTTGAATTCAAAATATAAATTATATGGCGCAATTTTAACAAAATGTACCTAGGAGGAATTGAGTAAAATAAAAAAGGGGTGGCAAAGCATTCCAGGCTTTGCGAAATGCTCGACCTTGTGACTTAGACGACTCAATAGTACTTTCGCGTCATTTACTGTTTACTGTTTCTCAACCGATTTGTACTGATTCATGAATCACTCAAAGCATCCCCCAAAATAGTTTTTTAAAGTAATAGAATTGATGTTCAGATAAAAATTAGTTATCGGATATGAACCGGTTCATTAACGATTCTGAATCGATTGGAACCGGTTCAGTTTTATAGGAAATTTCAAAACCTTTTTAACGAGACTAAACATGACCCTATTTGCTTCATAAATACGCTCTCTACAGCCTTTTAACCTTTGACCTTGACAAACTGTTATTAGGAATGATTCAATGGATTCAACGGTATTTTTGTATAAGGACGAAGTTCGCTTGGATAATCTCTAAAACATCCAAAAATGAAAAAAAATCGAACTACGCGTTTTTGAGCAATCCCAAAAAACATGGTTTTGGACGGGAAGGGGGTGTTGGGGGAAAATGAGGGGCATGTTAACGATCATTGGGTCGGCTTATGAGGGGTACCCCAAAGGTTCCATGTCGCTATCTCTAATCGTTGGCCTCTAGAGCTGGCGACAGCCGGATGGACAAAGGGAGAAACAGCGTGACGACGTTTCTCAGAAATTGTCTGAAACGCGAAGATTTGTTGAGAAAATTGGTCTCCGGGGCCGGAGGGTGGAAGATGGAAATTTTGGGGGATGAAAAATCGAGATATTATATATACTACACTCTCCATGGATTTCAAGTAGTAAAATAAATTTTAAAAAAAAAACTATAATACTAAATCTTTTTACCATTGGAATTGCTGAAGGTTTGAGGAATGTCCTCCATTTGGATTTGTATCTCTTCCTTTCTAAATCTTCTGGTTTGAAGTGCAGGCCACAGACGAAGATATTTGCTCTGATATCAGTAGTTTTTATATTTAACCGCTGGATCCATATTCTCCGCAATTCTTCATTCGCAGGCAAACTTAAAAAATATTATTTCGTCAGATTTCTAAAAACAACAAACTAATTCCCAATAAATTTTAAATTATAAATATAAACAGAAACATAAATTAAAAATTATATGAATTTTATTTTATTTATTGTATGTATATTCTTAGATAATAAAAGGGACAGATAATCCTAACCGGCTTATGTAGGTGAGATTCTTAACGTGAGCTAACTCGGAGTGCATGCAAATTGGATTTAGAGCTGAAATTGGGAGACGCCATTCAGTTATCTTGAATCAAATTCGTGAAATTATACAAGTTTTGTATTTGAACCAAAATGTCAAGGATTTGGATGAACTGACAGAAAAGTGTTATATGGGTGAAATGTAGACCAGAATGTTCTCTATAATTTTGCCGTAGAACTTGAACTCATCGATTACTCAGAAGCCAAGATAAGCGAGGTTTTTTGTTTCTTAACTCGTTTTTTCATCCAGAGTGCCCCAAGTAGTCATTTGTTGAACTTCAACTAAATCAAAGAATTGTTGTATTTTGCGGGACTTTCCATTTAAACCCCTATTTTAAGTGTCTTTGTGGAGTAGAGGCAGTCAAATTGGCATCTGAGTGATTTCAAAGCGTTATTATGGGAAAAATCAATTTTTTCACACTTAAACGGCAAAATCGGAGTGATAGTGTAGTCTGAGCGGAAAATGATGTATGGACGAAATGTAGAGACAAATGTGCTCTACAATTATGTTGAAGTAATCATCAAAATCGGTTCAGCGACAGTCGAGATAATTGAGGTTATGTGATATTGAAATTGGTTTTTCGACTGTGGCGCCCCTGGTGTTGGTCCCACGAAGTTCAAATATTTTAGAAAGTTGTAGCATTTGGTGAGATCTTTCGTTTAAGCCCTCATTCATCAAAATCGGTCACATAGAACCGGAGATATGATTTTTTGAATTTCGTGAACTTTGACCCCTCATATCTCCGGTTCTATTGAAACCACAGCGCACATACGCACCATTTTGGAAACGTCCTAGACTGGACTACAACATACTAAAATTTCATTAACTTGCACAATGCCGTTTTTGAGAAAAGTGACTTTGAATTTCGATGAATTTTGACGCTATCACAGCGCCACCTGTGGTGACTTTTTGAACTTCCATCTGAAAGTGCTCATCGAGACGAAACCAAAAAGGTAAAATTTAGGTCGCTATGTTAGTTAGAACCGGAGATAGAGACCGGTCAATGTTCGAACTTTGACCCCTTATAGCTCGGGTCAGGGGTTATGGATCGACTTAAGGTTTTTTTTGTTTGATAGGTATAGTCAACGGCTACAACATACTAAATTTTCAGCCCGATGCACAATGGAATTTTTGAGTTATTTAACTTTTAAGATTTAAAAATTTTCTTTTTAAAAAAAGCGCCCCTAGCGGTGGTTTTATGAACTTGCGATGTTAGAAGGGGAAGTGGCATTTCACGAGAGCTTTCCAAAAAGCCCTCACTTTTTAAATTCTGACAATTAGAACCGGAGTTATGGCCATTTTAAGAAATTTTTTTTGGACCCTTATAGCTCGGGTCAGGGGGGTCGGGGGACCTTAAGTTTGGTATTGATGGAAAGCTCTAAGGCCCAGCTATAACATACTAAAATTTGAGTCCGCTGAATGCCATAGGGGCGGAGCTATTGAGAAAACAAAAAAAGGGGGGTCTTCAAAATGGCGGAAGGAGGGGTGGGGGGTGGGGGGTCTATGCACCAAGTTGCAATTTTCACCCGATATATAACCTTTGCCGAAAACCGCAAGTCGATATCTTTTTTAGTTTAGGAGCTATTAAGCTCCAAAGAGCGGCCGGCCGGCCGGCCGGCCGGGAACGTAACTTAGCCACATATATATTCGTGATCAGGAAGTGCTGAAACACATTTTGGCCAAATTTGAGGTCGATCGGACGACATGAAATTTTGTTAGGATTATAGTAGGTGAGATTGTTAAGAATCTCACCTAATACTATTGTTTTACAAAAGGTTCTAAATTATAAATGGTTATAAAAATTATTATTTAAAAAAAACTCGTAGAGGTTTTATTTGAACATGTAAATTTTGGTCTTAAAATAAAAAAAATTCATAAAATATACGTACTAGGTAAATATTTTGCAAAAATTAAAATCCTTTGTCGCTCTTTTTCTTGTAAAATATAAATATTTGAAATTTTCAATTTTCCATATTTGCCCCATATTCCTCTATATTATGGATAAAATTATATACTATTCTTACGTTTTGTTTAAATTATCATTAATCTTATATATACACAAAAATAATACGGAAAAATATGCAAAAATTTCACTGTAAAATTGTCCTAAGACATTTCCACGGACAATTCTGACAACAAAGATATCAATTTTCATGGGCAATTTTCCCATATTTTGCCTTCTTGAAATTTGCATTTTCACACATTTCCTCCAGCTTTACACAGCCGCACTTAGAAACTAACACATACCCTGTTACAATCTACCTCATGTTATAGTTTCCTTTAGTCTCTATATCGAAAATTCTACCAAAAACGCATTGATAAGATAAACGTTTACTCACATGTGAAATGAGACTTTTCCAGGGTTATCCTTATCAGAGGACCCACAATTCGTCACTATGCACTTCATATCTCTTGATGGAGGGCAGGGAAGACACTAATGCACAAATTTTCCAAAATTCTTTTTGCCTACTTATTTTTTTGATGCACTTGACACACTTGACACGCTTTGACACTCTGTTATTCCTGTCATTGATCAAAACTTTCAGTTTTTGCCGCGATCAGCGCGCTTTCCGAAATTTCGAAATGGCTTCAAACGACTCCATAGAAAAAAAATAACTTGCCATAGCCCTGACTTTCAATCAACGTTAAGGTTTTTGTCAGAAGATCGTTTATCAACAACAGAAGAGCAATTGTGATCGCCGTCACGCGCTTTATCGTACGATTTATCAGTACTTTTTATCATAGAAAGCTTCCCGCCATATAGAAAATGTCAATCTTCGGTTTTGGCGCTAAGCGACAGAAAACGAAGTTGGTAGCCTTGAGTCGCTCAGTCATTTTATCAGTATGATATACTAGCATATGCTCCCGTCACGATAGATAAATGATTTTACTATTAAAAAAAGAAGTTTTTCAATAAAAAATAAAATAATGTTGATTATTTTAATTATTTTACGTATACCGTGAAAGATATCTTATGTAATGGGAGTGATTATGGTAGTATTATTGCAAGCGATTTTTCAAAGCAGAAAATTTATTTTACAACCGAAAATAGACTCTTACAACGATTATTTCAAAGAGCTCGTTAAAATTTTCTATTGGAATTCCCAAAAAAAAAAGAACTAAAACGTTAAATATTCTAATGATAATAGTTAAAAATTCAACTTTGTGCTAAAATAAACTTTTTGTTATGAAAATTGTTGGAATTATTTCTAACTTGAGGAAAGGAAATAGAATGAAATCGCTAAAAAGCTAAATTGCATAAAAGAGTGTCTTTTAACGCCCCTACTAGCAAATAAAAATTTAATTCACATCGTGGAGAATCGGTTATATTCGGACACCATTAGAGCGAAACTGAGCGTCATTTTTATCATACTGTGATAAAGAACGTGACGGCGATCACAATTGCTCTTCAGATCTTAAATCCTTAAAATTTAATATTTAGTAAGGAGCAGAGTAGATAAAAAAATTAAAATATTGACAGCTGTCATGTTTGACAGAAATCTAACCAAGGTTGAACTAAGGTTGATCTAAAAAAGGTTGAAAAGATTTTGTCGCAAGAAAATCTAATAATACCTCTCGAGACTTAAAAATAGAATTTTAGTCAGAACCAGAGTAGATAGAACAGCTAAAATATTGACAGCTATTACCTTTAAGACGTGACAGTATAATGACTTTCAATCAAGGTTAAGGATTTTGTCACATGATCATCTATTAACACACCTTTAATCTTTAAAATGTAATTTTAATAAGCAGTAGAGTAGATGAGACAGCCAAAAATATTGACAGCTGTCAGCGTTGAAATATGACAGTATAATGACTTTCAATCAAGGTTAAAGGTTTTGTTAAAAGATCGTGTATTAACACTTCTAGAATCTCTAAAATGTAATTTTAGTAAGAAGTAGAGTAGATAGGATGGCTAAAATGTTGACAGCTGTCATGTTTGACAGCTGACATTATAGTAAATTGAATTTTCATAGCTAAAACGATATTGTCACAAGATAACCTAATTAAACTTGTTCGATCTTTAAAATAATTTTAGAATGAAGAAAAGTAGATAAAGTGGCTTAAATATTGAGATCTTTCATGTTTAACAGGTGACACTTAAATGATTTTTCAAAACTAAGAAGGTTTTGTAGCAAGGTCATCTGACAACACTTTTATGATCTTTAAAATGTAATTTTAAGACGAAGTAGACTAGACTAGACAAAACAGCAAATATATTGACTTTGAGAGGTGACAATAAAATGATTTTTTCAAGCTAAAAAGGTTTGTCACAAGAAAAAAATTGCGCATTTTAAATTTTTAAAATGTAATTTTAGAATGAAGTAGAGTAAAAAAACAGCTTAAACACTAACAGCTGTGATCTTCGACAGGTGATAGAAAAATAAATTTTCAGTTAAAATAAATAAAACAGCAAAAATATTGACATTTGTCAAAGTAAATGGTAGTATTTTTAACTTTGAGGTATTATTGGTATATCTCTCCTCTAGTGAGACCAAAATCGTGTTAGCATTAGCTTCTTTTCAACTGTTCAATCTCCCCAGTTAGTATTCCAATTGATTGTACCGGAACGGTGCCGATTCCTCCTAACTGTGTTATCACACTTGCACATTAAAATTTTAATATGATTCACATTAATTGTCGCTGGTGAGAGTCGATATGTGTAATTTGTGTGTTTGAATCATTTTATATTCAAAATTTGATCTATTTGTTGATAAAAAGATAGACTTGGCCCGCTAAATTTGATATAAATTGATTTATAGCATTAATGCGAAAAATTAATGGGATTTTCTCTTTAATTTTTTAATGTGAAAAATATTTATGCTTTAGGTAAATTTAAACTTATTTTTGCAGGCCAAGTCCACATCTTTATCAATAAATATAAAAACCCTAAATATTAAGTGACTCAAAGGCACAAATAACATATTTGGACGCTCACAAGCAACAATTAATGTGAATCACATTAAAATTTTAATGTCCAAGTGTGATAACGCCGTAAGAGAGTTAATAGTGTTTCACAATGATGTACGCCTTCACTGGGAAATCGTGATTATGATAAACGGTGAGGATTCTGTAACAATATCTGGCAATTCTAGAGTTCGTTGTTCGCACATTTGACATTTGGTTCGTTTGGTTCTTTAAATTTTGACATCTGTCATTGACAAATGCCAGTAATACGCATTTCAATACCTACAAGATATTATTCGCAAATTTATTGAGCTTTAATGCTCTGATGTGTAAAGGCCTCTACACACTAGAAGAAATTTTTTTAAATACTCAATTTTTTAAGAAAATTTCCTTTACCCTTGTAGGCAGAAACGTCAGAATTTAAAAAAAAGCAATTTTTGAAGAAAATTGCTTAGAGTGTGTAGACAACATAAGATAGAATCTTTTGCAAGAAATTCAACACAAATCAAATACTTTAAATTTTAAGTCCCGAACTTCAACAGTAGGGGAAGGCGGGGAAGTTCAGACACCTGATGTTTTTTTTTTAAATTAAGATTCATCTATTAAACATTTGTAAACCATATTTAAGCTTGTAAATTCAGGTAAAATAAGAAAAATATGAATTTTTCGAAGCCAGAGTGTGTGCGAAGCCTGAAATCCTTCCCCTATTTTGTTCTGTTTTTCTTTAAATGCAGTCTCATGTTTAATATTTATTTTTAATTATTATTAATAATGAATATAACATTTTCATGACGTTATTTATAATTAAATTTTTAGTCTGAAAAACTCCTAGTGCACAGCACATAAACTGCAATATCCTATATCTAATGAAGTGCTTAATTCAGTGAATAAAGCATTAATTTACTCGTTGTTTATGATTTATAGTAAATTCTAAACACACAATATGTCAAGTGGTATTTAATTGAATAATTTTGGGGAACGGCGCGCATTTTGCAGCAGAGTACGCATATTGAATTTTAAATGCAATTTTAAAATAACACGTAATAATAATAAAAATGTTATACTAGCTGTCAAAATCAAAAATTTCATCCAACCAGGCTCATTTTATATGGGTTGTACAATAAAGTGTTTTAATATAGTTGTAAACAAATTAACTAAAGTGCCGAAAAAGTTTAAAACGCAATTTATATTGGGATCACATTAAAAAGACATGAAAGTGGCAAACAGTTTATATGTTAAACATCAAATCAAAATGTTGAAGTGCGGGAAAATCACAAAATCACACCCCAAAAATTCCACTCATGGCTACATGCCCACCTCATTAAATTTGATTGTATATTATGGGAAAATTGGTATCAATTTATTGTTTTTGCAATATTTATTGTATAATATGGATGGGTTATTGTTGTAGCTTCACTTTAGAGGTTCCCTCTTTACCCCCTGCTACCCACTATCACAGCCCCATTCCCCCGAAAACACATGACACATATCCCCATTAAGTTGGCAAGCGTAGCATATCAAACTTTTCATGTGTGTCATTAATTAATATGAGACAAATTATTTAATCACATATTATTTCACATGCCACATTATTGGCTGGCGCCAAAATCACTTCCCACCCGTGAATTTAATGCGACATAACAATCACAGCATCAGTCAATTGGGGGGTTGAGTATCAAGCGGTTTTGCAATGGGGATTTGCTGATGGAAAGGCAAAGTGTGAGGGTTTGGATGATAATGACTATGATGATGGGTTAGTTTAATCAAGCCACAAAATTTACACTCCATCCCCCTAATTCCAACCCAGAAAGCGAGAGATAAAACCTCGTGGTGTCAATAAAGCACCATTATTGCGCTCTTCATCCACAATTTCTCCAACACCAGATAAATTTCAACATTGACGTCCCAAGTAGCACACATCAGTTACGAAAATTGTTAAAATTTTGGTCACATACCACACATGAATTATTCTATCAAACTAGTAGATTACCAACGTATGACATGTGGTCAAGGCTGTTTACCCCTTATTTGCCACTCACGCTTCACTGTGGCTGCCAATCGACCGATTAGAACGATTTATCGGCACTGATCCGCCGATCTGTCATCCACGATTTATTCGATTGTCACACTTGTTCACTGTTTGTGAGAACTAATTTATGATCGTAAATGTAAGACTAATCGGTTCTGCGGCTAAAGATCCTTCCTTTATTATGAATCCCCAAAGACAGATCGGCTCCGTTCAGCAATAATCTTTTAAAGTGACAAAGCCAGTCCAAAGCCAAGTCAAACCTATTCGAAAATCTACCGGAAGCCTAAGGTGTAAGGCAATACGTGAGATACATGAGATCTGGAGGGGAATTCTGTAACGCTCTGCCAATGCCATATGACAAATTGGGTTCGAATCTTAGGAGAGCTTTTTCGAAAATGCGATTCTGTAGCCGCGACATTGCCATTTCGGCTCACGTGGCATTGTCGGAAATCACATATTTGAGATTTCTGGGAATTCAAATGACAATGAATTTTGTTAAATAAATTAAACAAGACGTACTATATTTTCATAAAATCATCAAGTAAAGGGATTTCATTAAAAATTCTATTTTCGAACTCATATGATATGACAAAAAAAGCTCGAATGGCATAGCCAGGTTTCGAACTCACGCGTGACAATGCCACGAAAATTACAGAATTCCCCTACTGGATACGTGAGATATACGTCAGGGGCAGGTAGGGTCAGGATTATCAGAGAATGGGATCAAAAAACAGAGATGTCAATATAATTGAATTTAATTTAATTCATAATATGAATCATCATCCAAATTTTGTTAGATATTCTTTAGACTTTTAAGAGTCAAACAGAAGGCCAAATGGCTTTCACAGCTAGGCTCCCTATTTTCGGGAATAATTAGCTACCCATGATTGTCTCCCGTAAAACCATTTTGAAACTGAAGGCTTAGCCTAATTCCTGAAGGTTTCAAAATCCTGAATAACAACCTACTTTATTAGTCTCTAAAATCCAATCAATTTTGTAATTAATACCTTATCTTAGGTTGGAATTTTCCAGAAAATCCTAGCGGTTAAGCAATTAGAAAAGTTAAGTCATAGGCTAAACTTTAGGTTTGAAGCCTGTAAAAGAGTGTACGTCATGCTAAGACCTATTTCCTCCTCTGGGAAAAGGGTAATGAGATGTCTGTAAAGTAGGAGAAATTCGTTACATTCAGTGGCAACCCTGGCTACCAGATGTGCCTATACCTTAACTCCCACAAATAGAGAGGAGGATGTCGATTTGTAATGGAAGAATAAAAGGAACAGTGCTTTGAAAGTGAACCGAGCATACCTAATATACTTGTACGGGAGAAAACTATAAGAATATGAATTGGATCGTCTAGATATGAGAGCTTAGATCCTTTGAGAAGCAGTTTCTCCACCCTGGTATACGTCATAACGGTCATAATGAGGAGAAGACTATACGGACCTGACCTCTATTCTGTAGACTTATCAGACTCAACTCAAATTCCGGAAAATAAGCATCTGGAAGAACTCCATAAGCTTTATAAGGAAAGTTTCCCTTGATTTTTAAGGCTGATCTTTGAGTTCTCTGAGGTATGAGGTAGCCAACCCCCTGGAAAGTAGGCCTTTTTATATGGAGCTATTTGAAGCCAATTTCTAAATTGATTTCGGACTCAGCTCACAGTGCTCCGAAGAAAAAATTTATTTAAACAAAAATTTAGTATATTTATCCCTCCATGCGGAAAGGTATCTTATAAGACGAAAAAACTTCTCACTTTTTAGATATTCAGCGTAACGGTCGCGAGTGCAAAAAAAATTCCCATATAAATTTAAATCGAAGTATGAGAAAGTGGCTTCAAATTTCAGGCAACTTTCCAGGGAGTTAGAGGTAGCCATATGTAAAAAATTTGGCGGGGATCTTCTAGAGTCTTTGTTGGTATTCCGAGTTGTGGTCAAGGGGACAGAAGTGATAAGGACTAGGTGGCTGGGACATATCAATTACGTAGAGAAAAGGAGCAAAGATTCATTAAAAGATCATTAAGATAAATTTGACAAATTCCAACGGATGCTAAGAGACTACTACAGTTGGAAACGATGCTAAGACGGCGAAGGTCGCATAAGGATGGTTTCAAAACAAAAAGAAAATAAAAACAATAAAAGAGATAGGACAATAAGTCAATTCAATTCAATAATCTTACTTACGTTCATAATTCTATTTCAGTGCAATAATGCAGAGAATATTTAACCCTTAACCGTATAGGGGAAACTGGGGCACCACCAAACACGGGGTAGCACCAAACACTGGCATTTTTTTTAACCATTTAAGGACGAGAAGCTCAAAAATTGGGGGTCAGAAAAAATAAGTTTTTCTGACTTTTTAGAACAAAATACAACTTTAGAAGGCCATAGGAAAAATTTCATTTTTGGGTCACCGGTGACCCAATCTCCTTAAAGGGTTAATAGGATATTTGACTTCAGAGGACAAGACTTATAGAAATTTTTAGACATTATAGGGATGCTTGTCCACTGAAGAAATGTTCGAGATAGTCCAAATAGTTTAGAAATAAAAATTAGTGTATGGTGCTACCCCGTGTTTGGTGGTGCCCCAGTTTCCGCTAAGGCCTTTGATCGTCAGCCGTAAACCACACAAAGTCAACTCGTCAAATGGGGACAAACATTTGTATTAACCATCGGGTTTGATTACTCTTGATTAATTATTTGTACTGATTGATATATATGTAGTGAGTCACAAAGCAAAGAATCAAAAATTTGGGATTGAAACTACGGATGACGGAAGTTTCGTACGACTGGATTTTTTCCATGTTCCTTAATGAATCTAACCTACTGCAGTGTACATTTTAATAGCTAGTCCTACCTCAAACTTCCTAAAAATACTGGTATTCGTTATACTGGTTAAAAAGTTACCTAAAACCGGTATAGTGGCATCGTAGGGTTAAGGACTTAATATGTCATATCTCAAAAAGTAAAGTTTTGGTTTTCCGGACATTGGCTTTAGGGATTTTGTTTTTTTTGGGATTCTGGATTTTCGGGGCTTTTTCTATTCAGGATTTCCACCTATTGGAGAATTTTTTGCTTCCGGATTTTGGGGTTCCGCCTTTAGGCTTTCGGGATTTTAGGCAACATGTATATATAGAATTTTTTTTCAGAGATCAAAAATACAAAACTGTCATCACATGCTACTTGGGTTTATAAAAGAATCCCATCCTCCTTATGCTCACCCCTGTTCAACAATTCCATGTGAAAATTTATTTTGGAATTTACCAACCATTGCTATGTTAAATTAAATCAAATTATTAACGAGATATAATTAATTATAGTACATTGTCAATATTATTTTAATGATAATTTATACACCTGAATTGCAATAGACATGAATATTAATAACGATAAATATGCAATATAATAGCCCAAAGATCAAGTGGACGGACAATACAGTACCAATTATTTATTGGCACCCTCAATCCCTCCCACATATTCAACCCACAAAACCAATATGATGATGATAGCGATTATTGGAGCACATTGAAACAATTTACCAGTAAATCATTGCCTTGCCCATTTTCCCCATTATTCTTCCTCAAACCCTCGGAAAATCATCCCCCTAGAAGACCTCCATTTATCCACTGTGTGGGATGAAAAGTTTAAACTTGAGATTCAATTTAAACACACACCAAACTCCCTCAGAGAATGGTGTAGGATTCCGGAGGAATTCCAAACACCAAGAGAAATTGTACTTAAACTTACACCAAAAGTGACGAGTACTTTGTGTAATCGAGACGCCTTACTCAATTCCTGAAGGATGGATCGTCTGAGAAAACTTAAGTGATTAAGTCAAGCTTTTTGTGTTACAACTTAATTGGTTGGTGAATTTAGGAAACAATCATTATTATCGTAATGGTAAATTGTGTGAGTTGACGAGCGTAAGGACTACTTGAGCAGCGATGTAAGATCGGATTTCCGCTGCAGTAATTGCAGTGAAGATCACACAGCAAGCAAATGCAGTCTGATTTGTCAATTTGAAATCATTGGAAATTCCCATTAACTTTTTCCCGTGCATTCCAATTTGTAAAACATCCAAGAAAATCCAAAAGGGAGCAACAAAAAAACCTCATATTGAATATTTTCCTCCTACATGAAAGTTGACTTTCTGCTCTTTTGCATATCACATTCTGCGGAGATGAGATCAATGATTTGCAATGCATTTCCTTTCTTGTCTCCTAACAACTTTCAAAGCTCATCCACCCAGCAGAGCAAGGGGAGCACAAAAAAAAAACTCAGCTCCAGACGACTTTTGCATTGCATACCCCAAAGCCAAACTATTGGAATGTCGTTGTGGGTGGCAGATGGGGAAATATGGAGCGAAAAGTTAGACGAGAATTCCACTTACTAAACCGACACACGTATTCAGTTAATGACGGTGACGCGTAGTTCCGTTTGAGCAGGCTCACATAAACATCTCGTCTCTGTCGTCTGTTCAATTCGGGCTTTTGCAAACCCCATACCCCCTACGTCTTTTAGCATTTGTGCGACTCACTGGGGAGTTTGTGTATGGCTATATATTTGAATCTCAACGCTCTATGTGCGATCCAATTCAAGGAAAACCCACTTCAGACACACCAAAGTGAGTTATACGACTTTTTCCGCTTTTTCCATTTCATCATCCAGTCCTCCCCCTTCAACCACAGTAGTGGTTTGAAGTGAGACAGAGACAGTTTAGGACAAGGGGTGACTCAATTTCACTTTTTCCTTTTATTGGATTTTGCAAAACGAAATACGAAATACGAATACTTTAATACGAAATCTTTAGAGAATCTCTTGAATTTTGAAAAAAATCTTACAGGTGTTACAAAGTTTTGCGAAGCTTTTGGAATAGTATTTTTTTTAGTAAAGGAAGAGTACCATGGATCGGAATGTTAAGATACATGCTAGCTCTTTAGTTGAAAATATGACCTTCAAAATACTATTTGGTAATTTTGTGTCTGTTAATCGGTATATTAGTGAATCATTTAATTATATCTAAGCATTTGAATTTTAAATTTTTACAATAAATTAATAAAAAATAGATGTAATTATAACTATGTACTCTGTACCTTAGATCGTCACAAATTTAATCAGGTGTCTCACGAAAAATTGGTTTTAAAAATTAAATCTGAACTAATGCACTGCATTCTTGTCAGAGCTAAATTCTAAAAAGTAGATAATAATTTTTAAAACTTCATTTGAGTTGGTTCAATAATCTGATAATAACCTGACGATCCGAGGAACACTGCCGATCGCTGGTGCTCTTCCCTTATATTGCAAAACTTCATTAAAGTTTCTTGGGTTTGGAAAGCCTTATACCCAGGACGAGTGGGATATCGGTGTCCCAAAACCAAAAACAATTAATTGACTATAGAAAGTTATTTTGTCCTTTAATAGTCAAAAAAAAATTTTCGTTTTTGGGGCAGTGTCCCACTCGTCCGTAAAGGGTTAACAAGTTATTATAGGTTCTGTAAAACCTTTAAATCAGATGGATTTTACGAAACTTTCAGGTTTTTCACTTTCCGGATTTTCTGTTTTTTAAAGCTTCTGACTGTTAGAACCTGCTAACCCTTAAAAGGTTTATCTGTTAACACGAAACCTTCACCACTTTTTCTCAGTTTTAAGGATTTCTTACGTTTTAGAAGCTTTCAGACGATTTCTTGTATTTTATGAAACCTTGGAAAGATTAGATGGATTTAACGAATCTTCCGGACCTTCAGTTTTGCAAAGCTTCGACTCTTTTAGGATATGGGAAACTCTTTAAAGATTTCTTTGTTAATACGAAATCTTCGGAACCTATCTCGGTTTGAAGGTTTCTTGGATTTAGAAGCCTTCATGAGTTTTCTTGGAGTTTATGAAACCTTGGAAAGATTATATGGATTTTACGAATCTTTCGGATTTTCTATTTTGAAAAACTTTCGACTTTTTTAGGATCTGAGAAACTCTTTAAAGATTTCTTTGTTGATCTCGGTGTGAAAGTTTCTAGGATTTAGAAGCCTTCAGAAGTTTTCTTGGGTTTTATGAAACCTTGAAAAGATTTTATGGATCTTAAGAATATTCCGGACTTTCAGTCTTGTAAAGCTTTTGACTCTTTTAGGATCTACGAAATCCTTAGTAGGTTTCCTCGTGACTATGAAATCTTCTGAATCTTTCTCGGTTTGAAAGCCTTCAGCAATTCTTTCGGTTTTGTGAAACCTTAGAAAGTTTTGATCGATATTACGAATCTTCCAGATTTTCAATTTTGCAAAACTTTTGACTCTTAGAACCTATAAACCTTTGCAACGTTTCTTCGTTACTACGAAATCTTCTGAACATTTCTCGGTGTGTGGGTTTCTGAGGTTTTATCAGATTTTTTAAAAATTTTATCAGATTCTGTGAAACCTTCGAAAGATTAGATAGATCTGACGAATCATCCGGATTTCATTTTCCGGACTTTCAGTTTTGCAACGCTTTTGACTCTTAGAACCTGCGAAACATTAAAAGACTTCTTCGTTAATACGAAACCTTGTAAGCCTTTCTCGGTTTGATGGTTTCTTGGGTTTTGGAAGCCTTAGTTTGGATTTTTAGTTTTGCAAAGCTTTTGACTCTTTTAGGATCTGCGAAACCCTAAACGGTTTCTTTGTCAACACGAAATCTTCGGACCTTTCTCGGTTTGATTGAAGGTGTCTTAGGTTTTAGAAGCCTTCAGAAGTTTCCTCAGGTTTTGTGAAACTTCGAGAGATTGGATCGATCTTACGAAGATTTCGGATTTTCAGTTTTGCAAAGCTTTTGTTTCTTTTAGGATGTACGAAATCCTTAATATGTTTCTTCGTGCCTACGAAATCTTCTGAAGCTTGCTCGGTTTTAAGAGTTTCTTGGGTTTTAGAAGCCCTAAGAAGTTTTCTCAAGTTTTGTGAAGCATTCGAAAGATTAGGTGTATCTTACGAATATTCCAGATTATCAGTTTTCCTTTCTTCTTTTAGGATCTGCGAAACGTTCCACGCTTTTTTTGAACTTTTTGTGAAAAATGAACAGTATGAAATTTTCAGGATTCTCAATTTTGCAAAACTTTCAATTTCCTTTAGGTTCTATGAATTGTTCAGGAGGTTTATTTGGTTTTCCGAACCTTCAAAGCCTATCTTGATTTTTCTGAACACTTCACAACATTTTTTCTGTACTGCAGATCCTTTAAAAGGTTTTATGAACTCTGCAAAATTATCTGGTTTTCAGAGTTTTACGAACGAAAGCACTTCTTTTAGAAAGCTGTCTTCTCAGAAAGCTCAGGTTTCGCGAAAACCATAGGGTTTCTGGCTATTCCGGAAGCTTCAAAAATCAAGTTTTGTGAAACTTAAACAAAATTTGTTTGGATTTCTGAAAACATTCTTTCTTGTTTTCGAAACTAACCATTTTCGAAATCTTTAGGATATAAGTTTTTAACGAAACCTGTAAGATCCTAGGATTTTTGAAACCTTGAGAGGGTTTATTGAGTTTACCGAATTGTAAAATCCTAAGAAGACAAAGTTTTGAAAAACCTTTTCGACCTATCTTTAGGACGTAAAGATTTCCGAAACCTTCCAATTTCCCAGGTTTCTCGAAACATTTCTTAATGCATACCACAGGTTTTTCAGTATGAATCACCCCTTAGTTTCAGGGTTAGAATGAGTGAGGAAAATATTTTCTTTCTCCATCACTTTTCCACTCTTTCTAGTATGTTACGAGAGAGAAAGCTCTGAAAAGCATACATGGAAAAATCCTCATGTGAACACAGGAAAAAAAAGTACGATGGCATCAGAGAGCAACCGAAGTGAAACATGGGGATGAAAATTTTTCCCCAAATACACAAACACATCCCCCATGTTAATCCGATGGGTGAAAATTGGGGTAAACAGAGACGTATTGGTAGATTTTCCCGCCTTTTTAACCCTTCAACAGATCCCTCAAATACGACCCAGGGGATGGGTGGAAAAAAAAACGAAAAGAAAAACAGGGAAAGAGGGATATACAATGTCAAATAACTCTGTTATTTTTCTTCCTTTCCACCCTCATCCCCAACCCTCAAGGGTTCACGTAAAAAAAAAACAACCAAGAATTTCCCAACAATTTAGTGGGAAGACGAGGGATAGCACAAAAAAAAAGTGGATTTTTATAGGAAGGAATTCAACCCACGTTTGGGATTTATCCATCTGACTAAAAATCGATGTCACTCCTGCTTTATTCGTTCATCCTCTCGAGCTCTTTTTTTTTCATCCCCATCATGTGGACGGTTTAGAAGCACATTTTCTCATCCCCTAACAACCCTCCTAAACTCCTACACCCGATAAATTTATCTTGCAGTGTTTGAAGAGCCGTCAAGTTGCTTGGTGTGTAGAGTACTTGTGTGTTCAAAATCATGAAAATCTTTTTAAGAGGCATGACATTCGGGGGAACAGGAAGGTGATTTGACTTCCTGGAAAATGAATTGATTGGATGGGAGATTACAAAATTCTCATCGAGCTTGTCAGGAAAAATTTTCAACTCTCATCATCTCATGCTAAGTAATTTGCCGCACGAACTCGGGCATTTGTTTTGGAAGAGAAGAAGAGCACTATAACTGATCAAAATTTTACAAATTTAACCTAATGGCGCTGTCATACCTTTTCAATAGCTGTCTTTTTCTGTCAAATTAAAATTAAAGTTGAAATTTCAATTTTCATTTGACAGAAAGAGACAAACATATTTTATTTCAGTTTGAAAGAGTAAGAAGTAAAATTTCAATCGATTGAAATTCACTCAATTGAAAAGGTATGCTAGCACCATAAATTTAGATCAGGAAATTTACATGGAATCCAAGTTTACGGCCCTATCGTTCTCAAACGTTTTTTCACTCTTCTTCTTCTTTTCAACATCACAACAAATTGAATTCAGTTGAATACAGTTTGAAAGTTTGAATGCCAGAGAGTGGGATAGATATATGCGAAAAGTTTGAGATCGAAATGTGACTTTGGACTTCAAGAAATTTTCCTGATCTAACAGCTGTGCTGGGGCCATTGAAGCTCATTTAGGAGCTTAGGGAAAGTGCTCTCCCTTCGAACGTTCATGCCTTTCTTTTGTGAATTTCTTTTGTTTTTCGTAAGAGATTTCCACTAAATGATCACGGAATTATCAACAATTGATGATGCGTCAACTAATATTTAATAGAAATGTGTAAGTCTCTTAGGAAAATTAAAAGAAAATTTACATTATGCGAAGGTATGAACATTCGAAGGGAGAGTACTTTCCCCTACATCATTTTTGATTTCTTTTCGATCATCTGAATATTAGGTGAGATTCTTAATAATCTCACCATGTCCCTCAATAGGCCCAAAGTTTGCCAAAACGTATATAGCCACTTCCTGAACACGTCCTGCCGCTCTTTAGAGTTTAACATATCCTAAGCTGAGAGTGAAAATTATACCTTGGTATAATTTTTTGAAAACACTCGTTTTTGCTTTCTAAATTACTTAATTCCAATGGCATCGATCGGGTTCAAATTTTAGTACGTTCTAGCTTTTACTTAGAGTTTTCGATTAAAAAAACTTAAGGCTTCCCGACCAACCAGACCCGAACTATAAGGGCCCAAAATATTTTTATTAAAATGGCTCTAGTTTAATCAAATGTTACGATTTGATTAACGACGGGGTTTCAGAAACCTCTCGTGAAATGCTATATCTCCTTCTAGCATCGGAAGTTCACAAAACCAGCGCTAGAGGTTATACTTTAAAAAAGAAAATTTTCCAACTTTTTAAATTATTTATCTGCGGCCCTAAAGCAGTCTTCAGACTAGAGGTTTAGTCCAGTTCCTGAAGGTCTCGAAATCCTATATAGCGAGCAATCTTATTGCTTTTTGAAAGCCTAATAGGTTAATTATCTTTAATAATCCAATCCTAAGTTAAATCTTTCCAAAAAAAACCTGATTGATAAGGAATTAGAGCAGTTAAGCCGTATGGCTAAGCCTAGGTCTGAAGCCCGTATAAGATACGGATCGGGCTGAAATTTTATTATGCTATAGCTGCACTTTATATCTATAAAATAATAAAAACTTAAGTACTTCGTATAATCCTGACCTGAGCTACAAGGGATAAAAGTTGAATAATTGACCGGCCTATATCTCCGGTACAATTCAACACATTCACTAATGACGCTGTGAAAGTGTCAAAATTCAAACTAATTTTTCTCAAAAATGATATTGTAAGTTTTAATCAAGTTTTAGAGTGCATTTGGCTTAGGTTATAAAGTTTACAAAAAGTGGTAGAGGTTCGCTCTGGGTACAATAGAACCGGAGATTACGGTTGTCAAAGTTCACGAAATTCAAAGCGCAATATCTCCGATCCTATTCGAGCGAATTAAAAGAGTAAGGGTGCAAATAAAAGGTCTCACAAAGCGGTATAACTTTCTAAAACATTTGAACTTCGTAAGATCGACACTAGGGCCGCCTTAAGTCAAAAACCAAATTTCATAACACATAATCACGACAACTGCCTAACCGATTTTGATGATTACAGACTGAATATTTTATAAGATCAGCCTGAGTCTGTTTGGACCCTTATGCCCTAGACACACTTACTATTTAAGCCGAGAGACGACTTAGTGGAAAATTATGGAAATGATGTCTAACCATTATTTCGAATATAAGTAGGCTAAGCCGTCTCTCTGCTAATCCTCAGATTTGTCAAGGCCCTTAGGAAACTACCTCAATCTTCAGTGAGTGAGCATCAGTCGTTGTGGACGGTTCACTTTCATGAACACTGATGGTACTTTCAGTCCTCCAAATCTCCTTTAAGATTGTATAATTTTATTTAGGTAATCTCCATTAGAATAAAGTCAAAGAACCTAAACATAAAATAGAAGAAAAACCTCCAGTTTGAATTACCGGTATGTTCAGGATAGAAACTATCAAAAGAGCAAATGAGGGTTAAAATGAGCCAAAAATACCGCAGTAGATGGGAGCATTTTGGGTATTTTTCTGCAGAGAAAATAGAGCATTCCACAGACCTTTTAGCCTTCACCCCAGATTTACGGGGTAGAATTTGGGAAATGTGTAATTCATATATCGTTGTCGGTTTTTCCCTCCCATCCCCGCCCTCCCAGAAAAAGCCCACCCTCCCATCCTCCTTTTGGCACAAGCTTTCACGCCACTGAAAGTGGAAGGTTATATCAGGAAAATGAAGAAGAAAGTAGAGAGATGAGAAAAATGTCTAACAACCCACAAAGTCGCATAATAAATAATATTTTCTGAGGGTTGGAGTTGGAGGGTGGATGGAAAAGTGAAAGATATGAGAGGTGAAAGATGAGGCACTCTTTTTCCCATTTTATCCCATTCACACAGCCCCTGTAGAGATGTATATATTTTGCTAGAGGGTGTAAAACAACCATCACCGAAAAAGCTCCATACATTCCATCATCCCCCCAAGCTCCATTGAGGGTGCGATGATACAAGAAACAAGCACAACATGCGAAAAGCCTTGGAAGAATTCTATGAGTGAGAAATGTTTTTGGAGGAAAGAGAGAACAAGGACATGAGTATATAAAATTGTGTACAGAGGCAGTAGAGAGAAAATTGTTCGTTTTAGGAGTTTCTCTTGGGGATTTTGGAGTGGGTTTTGGGGGCGTTGGAAAAGCTGTCAATGATCTGCGCATTTAGGTTTGTTGACTATGCCAAACCACTTTGGGAAATTCTCCCATCCATTCACCACATACTTTTAGGGGATGAGAGTCGTCTCATTTGTTGGGGCGCGTGTAGAACTTTGGGGTTGAACTTTAAACTTTATCGTCTCACTAACTCCAACCCTGTGTTTTCAGGGGAGATTGTTGAGGATTTTGGGGACTTCATTTCCTCCCCTTGCCCTCACTGTCTCTCTCTTTGGGCAACAAATGGATGTTGAAACTGGAAGGATAGAGAGATAGAAGCGCGGGAAAATGACAAAAGGTGAAGACACCAGTGGAAATTTGCTGGGAAAAACACCCACAAATCTCCATCCACTTTGCCATTTTCAGTCACATCAGCCCCAATCTTCATCTCTCACTTTTTCTCCACTCAGCACTCCAATCATTCATACCCACACCATCTTCCCCTACCCCATCTCCTACGCCATATCATCATCCTACCATCAGAAAGCGTAGTGAAAAGCTTCCAATTTATTTTCTTTTGTTATAACACAGAGAACGTGTTTTTTCCACCCTACCATCCCCAAACCCCATCGTCTCTCTGTCACTGTGCAGACATCAAATGTTTGGGGTTTGGGTGAGGTTGCATAGGGGACATTGGGGTATTTTAAGCAGATATTCGAGTTTAATTGGCTCCGTTTAGTAATAACCTTTCGAACAGACAAATCCAGTGCAAAGCCAAGCCAAACCTATTCGAAAATCCGCTAAAAGCCTAAAGAGCAAGTTCACGTACTCATCGCTTTAGGTCTGATTGTTCTGCCATTTCGAATTTCGGTATTCTTGACACTTCAATCGTCAACAATGTCAACAGCAGTGTGTAAACTTGCTCACTTTTGTGTAACTCGTGTAACTTTTCGGTTTAAAACGTTTAAACGTTCGAACTTCTAACGGGCTTTTAGGTAAGTTCTCTCTTATATACCTTAGAATCGGTACAGAAAAAACCTCAACCAGAGAGAGCTATATCGGGAAGGTAATTACTGAACAAGAGGATTCTTTTATACTTTAACTATAGTAATGGTACTATTCCAATGCAAAATGAATATGTTTTTAGCATTTAACTGTTCTTAAGTCCTTCTACATTATCGACACTTTTCGTGTCGGTTCTTGTCTCGACTATTTAGTGATTTTAGAATACGACAAGAGCTAGGGGAAACAGTCGAGACAGGAACCAACACAAATGTGATAATGAAGAAGGACTTGAGAACAGTGGTAAAAGTCGATTCTTCTATTAAAAATGCAACGATAAAATTGCGAGAACGGCACGACAGAAGAGTGTATTGGTTGACAGAGATGTCAGTTTGCGTTCGATTGAGAAATCGGAAGCATGAACCTCTGTGTTGTGGGCTTTAAAGAGTGGATAATTGATTATCTTAGGGTCCAGTATGGGAATTCTGTAATTTTCGTGGCATTATCACGCATGACTTCGAAATCTGACAATACCAATCGAGCTTTTTGTCATATCATATGAGTTCGAAAATGCAATTCATTAATTTTTTAATGAAATCCCTTTACTTGACGATTTTAAAATGCCACGTGAGCTCAAATGGCAATGTCACGGCTACAGAATCGCATTTTCGAAAAAGCTCTCCTAAGATTCGAACGCAATTTGTCATATGGCATTGCCAGAGCGTTACAAAATTCCCCTACACGACAATACAGTAAAGTGCTAGAGAAACCATGTAAATTTTTCATTGGAATAGCACCATAAATTACTAAACATGAACTATTGAAAATCTACTGCGAAAAAAACTAATGAGGAACGCACAATTATTTTTGAATTGTAAAAAAAAGATTTTTAAAGCGCATTAATGTTCGATTAGATCTTTGATTGAATGTTGTAAAGAAAATAGCATTTCATTCATTTTTTCGTAAAATAGAATATAGAACCTCTTTAGATCAACCTTACTAAGGGTATAACAGTTTCAGAAGAGAATTATTACATCTGTATGCATATGTATTTGTAAAATTACTGTCCCTTTATAATTTATTTACTGAAACATCTGAACGCAACTGCTTAATCTTTAGCTAACTTAAATAAAAACAAGATTAGAACAGATCTTCCAGTAGTATAACAGTTTAAAATAAACATCTTCATATAGTTTGAATGTTCTGAAAATAATAACTGGATTTTAGAATAGTGTCTGACTTCTAACGTTCTCAGACGGAGATCTCGTCTATATTTAAAAATGTTGTTGAATGATTTTTATTATAACACTGTTCCAAGATAAAGGGATAAAAAATAGATTCTAGAAATTTTATTAATTACTCCATGTTGGCAATTTTGAAAAGAAATCTGGAAGATAGTTCACGAGACCTTTTGGAAAATCAAACAGCCAAACCAAGGACATTCTTTAAAGTGTATAACAGTTTTCGAGTAATGTTTTCAAATCACTTATTATGAAGTTCTTGTTTAATATCGCTTCGTTAATTCATTTTCAGAAAATTTAGTACAATTGAATTATGCTGCAACATTCTGTGAGTCAAAGGTATTCATACACGATCTTAGAATAGCTCCGTTATCATAGTATAACAGTTTTAAATTAACATTTTCACGTAGCTCTGAAAGTAATGAATAAAGTACCTAGATTTTAGGATAATTTTTGATGTTTAGAAGTTCTTATTCGAATATATAGTTCATATTTAAAAATGTCCTTGAATAATTCGCATTATAACATTTTTCCAAGGTCAAAAGGTAAAGTATATAGGCTCCAGAGATGTTATTGGTCACTTGATTCAGGCAAAATTGAGTAAAAATCTGAAGGACATTTCACTAGATTTTTTGCATAATCATGAAAGAAATGTAATTAGATATTTTAAAGGCTATAACCAGGGGCATGACGTTTCCTATGTTTCCCATATGTATCTAATGTGCCGAAAAAATTTTTGAGTTTATTAGCTGTTTTCTGTCATTGTTGAAGGAATTATCAAAAAATATAAATACAAAATACAAGCCAATTTAATATAGAATAGGCAACCGAAGACCCCAAATTGGCAACCAATGTAGTTTTGGAGATATATCGTGAAGTGTTTAAGAAAACAGGGTAAAATTTACACTAAAACTGGTCGCATTTTTCAGAGCTAATGTCACCCTCTGGGTATAACAGTTTTAGAATAGTGTTTCTTAATCTCGTACCGGGGAGCTACTGATTTAAATTTAAGCGATTGATATTGTTAAATCCAACAATTCAAAGGAATTCTTACACGACCATAGAATAGCTCCTTTATGACAGTATAACAGTTTCCTAATAGTATTTCTGTGGTATAATCTTCTTATAATTTCTTATTGTCATTTATATAGGGGGAAGTGGGGCACTTTTGAATGTGGGGCACCATTGAAATTGGAATTTTTCACCCATTTTTAAATAAAATTGAGCCTTAGGGCCCAAATAGACTCAGGCTGATCCTCGAAAATATTTAGCTTATAAAATTTGGCAGTAAAGGATTAGATAAAGAAAATATATGCAAAGGACCTTTAATTGATGATATTAAGTTCTCAGTGTGTAACAGTTTGGAATAAATCTTTACTACTAAATTTTACAGGCTAAATATTCTCGAGGATCAGCCTGTGTCTATTTTAGACTTTATCGTGATATAATTTAGCTTCTTAATCTATTTGTCCAGCTAAATTATATCACGATAAGACTCAATTTCGTTTAGAAATAGGTGAAAAATCGTAATTTCAAAGTGCCTCACTTCCCCCTAAGACTAATTTATCTCGAACTTCAACTGATCTCAAATTAATTATGTAAGACAACTCTGAATGTATCACAAACTGTCTCCCTTTCCCCTACAACACATCCCTCAGAATGCTCCATTGCCATTCCACTTTGGCTCCTGATGCTCTGCTCTTGTTGACGAAGCTCTTTTGGGGGTGGATGACAATGGGTTCTATCTCTCGAGGGTATGAGTGTTGAACAAGCGGGTGGCAGAATGTTTTCCCTCGCTTTATGGTTTTTTTTTCATATTTTTCCATTTGTCTTCTCAACCCCACACAATTCATCCTCTCTCTCTCTCTCAACTTCCAGTATCAAAGCAGAAAAAAAGCTCACAGAGATTCTCTGAGCTTTTCCACCCTTCGCCCAAACCCCAAACACAATACAATCCACTTTTGTTGCCTTCTGTACCACCCCCTGACCCAAGAATTCCATCCACTTCTTCATCAACCCTCTTCGGGGCTTTTTCACGCCCTCCACATCCCACACAGACACCATGGAAGCTCTCGCCTTCGATGAATTGCTCCTACCCAACCACCCCCCCAACCCGGAATGGTATGGGGCATCGCAATAGAGATGCCAAGTTGCTGAGAGATCCAAAGTATAAGCCATAAACGGGATAATTGATTTTATGTGGTGGCAAACGAAGCGCCTTATGGAATTCCATCCAACAAATTTCCCCAACAATGAATAAACTCTCTAACCATTCGACCAAGCAGAAAAAATATAGCACTTGAGATATACTTGAACAAATATATCAAGACGAAGATATAAATTCCATTTAATAAATAAGATGACAATTTTCCTCCTTCACTGTCATACTCAATTCTTTTACTGTGTTACTTTGGTCCATTGGAGGGTGTGTTTCCTTTTGGTGATATTCTCGGGATTGATATTAACACACTCAAGAGGCAGAGATGGGACGGGCTGAAGGGGGATGCACAAGACTCTTAAAAGATATTCATACAGCAGAGTTTCGTGAACAAGATGACACCATAAAAAGGGGTAGATTCATGTCATCAATCTCCACATTTAACGACTTCTTACATCATGATTTAAGAATTTCAAAAAAATAAAGTTTATTCGAGGAAAATTTGTGTAAACTGATTTTTTACTAGCCGAAATCGATTTTTTTGCAGAACCAAATTGATTTTTTGAGCTTCTAGATCAGTTGAATCTCATCATCTTGAATCTCACAAGAAATTTAATCAAGTTAAATCCTATTTTGAGTGCAAAAAAATGGGATGGACATGTGCAAAACTTTTCATAATGTCTTTGGCATACCTTCTAGATTAGTAAAATTTCATGAAATCTAAATTCACGCCCCTTGTGCAGTCTTTTTATTTTGAATGTCACAAGAAATTTAATC
Source organism: Phlebotomus papatasi (assembly GCF_024763615.1). NCBI lineage: Eukaryota > Metazoa > Arthropoda > Insecta > Diptera > Psychodidae > Phlebotomus > Phlebotomus papatasi. The sequence continues at coordinate 103,173,975 of NC_077222.1, read as the reverse complement.
CAGTTAAATCCAATTTTGAGCCCGAAAGAATGGGATAGACATGTGCAAGACTTTTCATAATGGCTTTGGCACACCTTTTTGAACAGGAAAATTTAGTGAAATCTAAATTCACGCCTCCTTATGCAGTCTTGAATGTCACAAGAAATTTGATCAAGTTAAATTCAATTTTGAGTACGAAAAAATGGGATGGACATGTGAAAAACTTTTCATAATGGCTTTGGCATACCTTTTAGATCAGGAAAATTTCGTGAAATCTAAATTCACGCCCTTTTGTGCAGACTTCATCCCTTGAAGCACACAAGAAATTTAATCCAGTTAAATCCAATTTTGAGGGCGAATAAAAAAGGGATGGATATGTGCAAAACTTTTCATAATGGCTTTGACACACCTTTTAGATCAGGAAAATTTCATGAAGTCGAAATTCGACCCTTTCTTTCTCACACGCTTAGCATACGACTATCTTATTCTTTCGCACTCTTCTCCTTCTTTTAAACATCACAACAAATTCAATTTAGCTCAATCGAATTTAGAGTTCGAAAGACTGAGATAGACATTTGCAAAGTGTGTGAGATAGAAAATAATGTGAATTTTGATCTTATGAAATTTTCTGAATTTAAAAGGTGTGTCTGAGCCATAAAGAAAATGATGTGAATTTTGTCCTTATGAAATTTTATTGGTCAAAATCGATTTATTATGGCTCCAGAACAACATTCAGATCAGAAAAATTTCATAAAATAAAAATTCACATACTTTTCACAAATGTTTTGCATATTTTCACCCTATTCTCAATAATTTCAATTTGGTTCAATCTAATTTGGAGTCTGAAAAAATGAGATAGGCCTATACAAAAAAAAACACTTGGTAAAGGAAGGTATGCAAATTTTCTTTCTAATGAAAATTTACTACCCAAAATCGATTTAATATGGTTGTGGCATAAGTGTTAGATTACGAAAATTTCGTTAAATCAAAATTCACATTTAGCAATAAGACTTTTAAAATTTTAGATTAGTTTTTAAAATTCGATAAATAAAGTGAAATATTTATTTATTTGCATATATCAATCTCATTCTTTAGCACTCTTCTTCTACTTCTTCGTCTTCTTCTTTTGAACATGAAACCAAATTAAATGTAGTTCAGGTCAATTTTTAGACCGAAAGAAAAGGATTGACTTATGCACATAGCTTGAGAGAGAAAGAGACGCGAATTTTGATTTCATGAAACTCGAATTTATAAATATATTATTCATTGACGTGGACAGTTTTTTTTAAATAAAAAAAAGGAAAATAATAAATTTTACGTTTTTTGTTCTCTATTTTTTTTTACTGGAGATTATAGCAGTTTTCTTTTCACAATGTTTTAATAGACAGTCTTTGAAAATTGAAAGGGTTTTTTAAGTGTTTAGACAAAATTGTGCAAAATCTAAAAGTATAGAAAAAAAATGTAATGACAGTTTTTGCGCATATTGAAAATGAGGCGTAAGGAAATTTTCGTAAACCCTTATTTAATTTTAAGTGCAACATTTTCTATTATAATTTTCGAACATTTTCGAATAATAATCCAAAAGAAAACAGTTTGCAGCGCCACTCGCGGGAGAAAGCAGCGCCCTCACGTGGAGAGATAGGCTGTCAATGTCAGTAAATTTCTGGAAGTTTGTTATTAATTTTTAAGGAAAACATATTTTTTGTGTAAATAATTACATGACAAATTACATTAAAAAAATAACAGAACAAACGAGTAAACTGGTCATCTGGAAAATTTTGTGCTTGTTTACCTTTAAGGACGATTGGGACATATATGACCCTTAGTTTTCCAGGACTCCTAGGGATGGGAAAATTTCTTTTTAAACGTAAATCTCTTATTTAGGCTAAAATATCGAGGGAAACTTGATTTCGTTGAATTTCGCTCAGCGGAAAGCTTCTCGTCCTTAAAGGGTTAAGGATTTTCTAAATAAAATTCTTTTCACTCTGTGCGTATTAGAAAATTTACAAGGTCATAAAAGCTTAATGTGGCGAAAAGTACTCCCTCCACGCTATGTAAGTTTACGGAAATTGAGAAATACAAATTTTCCAATATTTTTCCTCTTATGTGAACATTTCAAGATGCAGTGAAAAATTGAATAGAGTTCTTAATCCAGCCTAGAAGCCCCAATTCCTCCCTGTGTTCAAGACAAGGCACTTCGACACGGATCAGAGAGAGAGAAAATTGAATTCAGATCGAGATGACACTGTAGCAAGTGATGCTGTTAGTGAAATTGCGGCTTCCTCTTTTCATGATGACGCCGTCATTGAGGACGATGAGGCCATTGAGGGTGAAAAACACGAGGGGTTGAACCGACATCCCAAGATGGTTGGAAGATTGAGAAATGTGTAGGAGAATTTTGTGTGAAATCTCTGACTATCTCTCTTCTCCATCCTCTTCGTTTTTTTTTCTCTCTGCCCGGAAAAATCTTATCCTCTCGCCCTTTTTTTATGTACATACAAAATTCATCACCACGAATTTTCCAACCTCCTCTCCATTTATATCGTTTCAGCTTCATCGTCTTTGCCTTCCGCATATATACCCTAAAGTTCTGGTATAGAGGGTTTGGGAAGGTTGAGGATGAGTCTCCATTGAGCAATGTTTGGATCAGGGGTTTGTTTTACGAACAGATTTTCAAAGAAGCGACATCATCCTTCGTTCAGCTTCCTCAAGGATTCACCGCCACTTTCCCTCTTTATATTCTAGCATCGTCTCTCGTCAGCATCCCCCCAACCATCGTAAAAAGTAGTCCTTAGTGGTGGATTTTTCTTTCTCCAGGAGGGCAAAGAGGGTGAAATTTGGGGGATGATGTGGCAAATAAAATATTGATGTGATGGAAAAAGTATACACTTCATCGGATGTGAACATACACATTTTGCACGAAGACGTTACAGGGAATGGGGTGTTAGAGAAAGTATAGCATGGTACCCTCCCCAAGTAAAGTCAAAATCAAATCGCTTGAGGAGCATCGGAGTCAAGGAAAAGGTTCCGAAAAGACGAAAAGAGAGAGATAAAAAGGCGACCCAAGATAAAACATCAAACCTGACCATCATTCAGTTCACAGAGTGATTCTATATTTTCCGTTATATCTTGTTTGGTCACCCTTGTCGTTGTTATATCAAATGATGGTATAAAGTGGACCTTTAAGGATCCCTTCCTCCATTCACATCCCATGCTACATCATCCCTTGTCCATTTGGGTGTAGGAGACATCAGTATAAAAGGAGAAACCATAGACCACCACCCTCAAACCCTAGACACCTCACATATGTGATCAAATAAAAATGGGAAGCAATAAATTTCCGATTGTTTCTATGTTCCAGTTCACTGAATTATTTACAAGGAACGAGAGAGAAAACACCCGGACACACAGCACGAAGAAAAAAAAAGAGGAAGACAAGAGGAAAATTCTATGAGTGTTTTCCCTCTATTTTTTTCTCCGCATCTCACCACCCAATCCACCCACTCTCGCACCACCCCAACATTTTTCTACATCTTTCACACACACAGAATTTCCACATTATTTCATGCATGATGGGAAAGTTTTCCATGGTAGAAGAAAACGAGGGATGAAAAATAAGTGATGAGAATATTAGTATCTCATTTCTCTCCATCCAAAACCCCCGCCAAATTCCATTTAGTGATGATTGTATGTAGAATGGAGTTATGTAATTTTTCCCCATATATTACATACAAATTCATGACATTTATGTATCACTTCATCGCATATATATCACCCAAAAATGCTATCATACCTTAAGTGTGAGGGATTTGAAGAGTGACAGAATGGCGCGAAAATTTCACTATCATGAATTTTCCCCACATCATCACACGAAAGGGATATAATTCTTCTACCCCAACTCTCTGGAACACCCCAGGAATGGTGTTTTATTTATATATCTTCATTTGAGGACTGTTAAGTGTAAATTTATGAAAACACCACCTCAGGGGGTGGTAATGAAAATTCTGGAGGGAAATTCACATTAACCCTGAAAAGAAAATGTGACTATGAAGAGTTTTTGGGCCTTGGATGCTTTGGCTTTGAGCAAGTGCGCTCTACAACATACTAAAAATTTATAATTTGGTAACACCTGATAAAGTTCATCATCATCATCATCGTCATTTTCAACCGCTTATCCTTATTGGGGTCGCGGGCCCATGACATCAAGGTTAACGGAAAGAGAGGTATATAGTATGCAAATTTCAAATGGAATATCACGTGTGTAAGAAAGGGTACACTCTAGTGGAGTAATACGATGAGTAACATATTACTGTTCGTATTAATTGCTTTCTGAATCGTATTATAGGCAATTCGAGCAATTTTCCATGCGTGCCAACTGTGATTCGGTTAGTTTTCGAACGAAACACGAGAGAGGGGCATGATAAAACACTTGCTATCTTTTTTTGCCATTCTCGCAGTTCAGAAAGTATTAATCTTAATATTAATCTTATATGTGACATGGTCATCAGGAAGATGTTCGGTTCGATCACAAGACGCTCCAATGCAAGATCCTGAATTTGATTCAGCCACCTTGTCCTGGGTCTGCCCCGAGGTCGAGGTCTCCTCTTAATGGTTTACATAGTGCTGCGAATGCGATAAGTGCCGTGCATTATTGAATTTTAAATTTACCCCTATACTTCATGCGAGTAACACATACTCGCAGCGAAGTAAGTCGAGTATATGTGCTCTCATAATTAAAATTTCAGCTTGGGTACATCATCCGTGCTCGAGTAAGCGAGAGCACTGCTGCGGCTATCCAGCTTTCGCAAATGTCCCTCTACTCTAGAGCACGAATTTCCTCTGTGCGCTGATAAGCTGCACGAGATTCCCGTGAATTAATATCATGTAGTTGTGAAGTAAACAAAGTGTCTGTGAGGTTAAACTCTCTGGCCTTTGTTTTCCTCTGAAATCTTATTTCGCCTGATAAAGTCAATGAATTAAATCTAAACGGACTGTCTATAATCGATCTTAAGAAGGGTTATAATGCGACTTTTTGAGTTTAATGCTTTGAAAAATCCCCGATGTAATTAGGACTTTTATAAAGGGACCTCAGCGGATCACTGGGTAGAGTAGTGGCCATGCGATCTTGGAGACTAATCGGTGCGATCTGTCGATCTGCCTACCACTCACGGTTCACTCGCTGGCGATACTTGTTCAACCCTGGTAGTGTTCTTATGACTGTTAGGTCTCGCGTTCGAGCCTTGACAGTTGCAGATCTTTCAGTTGTCGTTTTAGTCTCGTAATACACATTCACTGCGCAGATCCATAGTCCGAGGCTGGTTTACTGTGATACAAAATGGTACTATATGTATAAGAGCGCACACAGAGTACCATGATATAGAGCAGGGGAGGAATGATAACTTTTCTATGCTATCGAATCGACAACATCGATAAATTTGTATACGTTAGATCAAATGAATTACGACTTATTACGTATTGTTAGGCCATTTATTGTGACATTCTTAAAAGTGTTAGCTACAAAAAAGTACACCTATTATTTCAATTTTTCATAATCTACAGTCGATACTATCGGAAAGGAGTTATCATGTCCCCCCAGGTTTACCGCGCTATAGAGCAGGTTCATCGCCCTGGGGGTTAAGATAGAAGAAGAGAATGGGGAATGCATAATAGGCCTAAATAAGTCGCCTGCATGCAGCACCTTTGAAAAGAATATAGTAGACACAGAGATAAATATATCGACGACTTCATTCCATACCAAGCTAATTTAACCTTGCCTTTTATTACTCCGAAAAATATGTCATTCCTGGGACCTAGATCTACATTTGGTGAAAATTTGGTGGTCATACGACGTCCGAGTAACGAGATATTCAATTTTTTCGGAAAAAATTACATGGAGAGCATATGAATTTGCAAACTTCAAATGGCTCTCCTGAGATATGTGTTATACTGAGATAACATACAGTAGCATAGCACACAATAATCTTAAGACCTCTAGGAGAAAGTCTTGATGCTTCGTAAGATCCCAAGCTTTGTAATTTTTATTTTTTTCCTTGCACTTTGGGTACTTGCAGGAGTAGATACTATGCCGCTCACGGATCACTCGAGTGACAATGTGCCGATCTTATGAAAAAATGTGTCGATTTACTGATTTTGTACGGATTTGTCGATCTCTTGCTGACCTGTCGATCTTGTGTCGGTATGCCGATTCGACAGAATTTCCGCAGAGTTTAAACGAACGCTATACCTCATAAGCGCAAACTGACATTTAAATCTGCTGATTTTTCATTAAAATTGTACCGATCTGTCGATTTTTGGTTAAATTGCGTCAATCTGTTGATTTTAGCTCCAGATCGGCCAATTTTGTCGATCGTCGCTAACTAGTCACTCTGAGAGCCACATATTCACCCTTTGGGGCTCTTTCCCCTAGTTTTCAAAATATTATATGTGTGCGATGAGCACATTTATTCAGAAACAGGAAAAAATTGATCATTTCGATGCTTAAGACCGTACGAAGCATGGGCACTATAAATATAAATTTTAGTGAACCTGCTTTTAAGCATACTTCCTCAGGGATGTGTACAGCGCTCTTTGCGGAGTGGATGCTCTATTTTAGTGAGATTTACTTTTAACTTTATACTTCATGCGAACAACATATCCCCGCTATGGAGTAAAGCAGTCTTTAGACTAGTGCTTTAGCCCAGTTCCGGAAAGTTTCAAAATCCTAAATACAGTGGGTGTCAGTTTGTTGCCTAATGCATGTTTAAAAAATCAAGTGAAAAAAATGAAAGAAAAAAGTACTTTTTCAAATTTTTCTTTTTGCAGATGAGTTCCGTGTAATCCGTAGATATTATTTATATTTTTCAAAAAAATAATTAATTTTATTTCATATCAAAAATAATTGTTTTCCAAAAGTTGGTCATTTTTGAAAAATCAAAAGTTTGTTGCCTCATTTAAAAATCTGATTTGAAATGGTCAAAACATGCAACCAACTTGATGTAAACTAGTTACATTTTGAGTTTATGTCATTTGAGAAGCAAAAGGTGTCTTTGTACATTTTTAAAGTTATCCGGAGCCAGCATGATCATTAGGTTTGCGAACGTTACCGAAAAAGAAAGCAAAGAAGGGCCCAAAACGAAATTTCTCAAGACTCTGACAGACCGAAATGACCCAAAAACATCAGCTAATTATAGTTACGAATACGAATTTGGAATAATTCTGATGAACTAGTCTTAAACCAAGTTTCAACATAACCTATAAACATAAATCGAAGGCATGACCTTTCATGGGTCCTTATTACTTCTCACTACAACATACCGAAAGAGTCTTATTTCGTTAGAAAAACACCGTGCATAAATCTTCCCAATCAACCACAGGTCATCAATTCATAAATTAGAGAAAGACCAAGATTGCCTCTAACAATGAAGCAATAAAAGTCATACCAATTCAACCCTGGTACCTCCTGAATTTGCTGTGCTTTAACCGAATAAACCGCTTCCACGATAATATCATGGCTCTTTTCCGTCTTTATACATTTGCTCACACCATTTCCCCATTTCCATTTTCGGGGAGTGAAAGTCGTCGAAATTGCCTCCTCTACATCCCTCAGGCTCAATTTCCACCTCTTACCCCAAAAAGTGGAGCAACCATGGAACAGAACACACCATTAAATAAATGTTGAATAGGAAAGAGAAACTCCAGTTGAGTTCACTCAATTCCCATTCCTTCATTTTCCTCCATCTACACCACTTTCTCTCTCTCTTCTTCCCTAACTTGCAGTCTGTTTTTCTCATTTTCATCCCACACAAACCCCATCCTAGCTTTACTCCTCGTCTCTCCCAAATTCCTAACACACAAGTATGAGCTTTCACTCCTCTAATATACAAACCATAGTATTAAGTGTATGGTGAGAGGGAAAAGCTCAATGCTTGGCAATGAGAACTTCAACCGCAACAACCAAGCTTCCCATTTCCCAGATCTTTTGGGATGGGAGGAGGGAAAACATGAGAGTGAGGGAAAGCACCACCAAATAGAAAACTGCTCCACTCAGTCGCAGAAGCAATGTTGGTGTGGTGGGAAAAGCAAATGCCTGGTGTGATGTTATTTCGTCGACAACTCCAACTTCATCTGCACACCCCCATAATACCGGGTGCCTCATCCGGAGACAGAGAAAACTTGTACACACATATTGGCCTGGGGAGATCCCCATGTAGCCTCACAACCTGTTCAACCTTAACATTCCAACCGACACTCTACCACCCTCTTTCTCTCTCACAGTTATGGTGCACATTACGGTTCTCTGTGGTACCTTCTATACGTGCACATAGCATCACCACCCTCGAACAGATCCACCCACCTTTGGTGCCCTCAAACCACCTCAGACTGTACTGTGTCACATTGCACCATCAAAAGCTCACAGCCAGAGAAAATGGGAGAGAAAGAGACCAAGTTTCCCAATGACATGTTCACCCTCAGCCACATATTCAAGGGGTTAATCAGCGGGAAAATTCACATGTAATAGTTTGATTCAATTTAAATCGCCTGTTAAGCAAGTGCTGGAATTCACAATGAACCTCTATATGACCTGCGAATTGATTATGTTTGTTTTGATTTCAAAGGTATGTGATATTTTTTGAAAGACTAGGTGTGAGTATAGGTTGGGTGATATTTTGGAATACATTTCAGAAGTAGGATATAACATTGGCGAATTTTGATCAGTTGTCGTATGATCGATAGCAAGCGGTCTATTCGGCGACGGGTAAACTAGTTGAAGGGCGTACCAGGCAATCCTAATCCTTCATTCTTAAATAATAACAAAACCGTTAGGGCCTTGACAGACCTTAGGATTAACCGAGAAACGACTTTGTGTAATCATATTCGAAATAATGGTTAAACCACATTTCTATCATTTTCCACTAAGTTGTCTCTCGGCTTAAGTCGTAATTGTGTTTAGGACCTTACTCGTAGGCAGGTAAGGATTTCGATGGCGGGTAGATAAGCCACATTATGACTTTTTTGACAAGTCATAAGGTTGACAAGAACGTGAGGTTGGAGATACGTGAAAAAAGATTCAAAGATCTCAGTTGAACAAAGACCGTCCAACGTAGAGAACGCCAATAGCAAAAAGATTCTTAGTAATACATTAAAATACTAGTGAAAAAAAGTCCCAAATAAATGTTTAAGTGGCAAAGTGTAATGGTTAGCAGACGACAGACGAAAATTCAAATTGTAAAACGACTTTAATTGAGTAAGCAGAAGAGTATAAAATTGTTCAAGTTAAAAGATTCTAAAATAAAACATTTCTCAGCCCACTGATCAAGACCCACACCAATTCGAAGTCTTTCTTTTTGAAAAGAAACGAATTGTCTGGCGAACACCGGAAGAGCTGCAACTACGTTGACAAGAACATTTTATTACGTCCTCCGCCGTCTTAGTTTTGATATTAAATCCCCAGATCGTAAGAATGGAAAATCCTTATTTATATTTTCTGTATATATTCTGCATATATATTTAGAGGACCGAAACGGTTCGAAACTGTAGTAGGATGCCTTAGGATGCCGTAGATGCAGAAGACTTTGCCCCTACCCCCCTTTAGTTCGTAAGATTTTCTTTAATGTGTAATACGTGTAAGGCGAATCGGATTTTGATCTCACAAATGTCAGCACTCAGAACTGAACAGATCTACGACTTAACTACAGGATGGCTAAAAAAATGCAATAAGTTTCAGAGTAAATTGCTGTCAGACTTGCTGTCAAGCGAATTGCTGTTTATATATTTTGCATAGTGGTACTTCATTTTATTGGCTAAAAGCCTACAAAAAGTATTTTCGATAACATTTTGTTAAACTTTTTTAAACCGTAATGGAACTCAAAGGTGACAATTTAATGTCGGTATATTTTGCAGGAAATGCGGAAGCAGCTATCGTTAGGGCTCTTCAAAACCTGAATGTAATTGAACTTTTCGTTTTTCGAAACATAACTTGGTACAGGGATACTAGTAGAATTATAAAATGCTTTGGTGGAGGTCTAAAAAAAAATGATTTATCGCTAGTCATCGTCCTTAAAGTGAAGAAGCAAATTGAACGAAATCTGCGTCACATTTGCAGACAAACGATCTGTGAGACGCATAGATCGCAAAAAAAACCATGAAATAAATATTGTTAAAGGACCTCTATATGTAGCTTTGAAAATCCTGAAAAAGACGAGATTTCATCGATCCTCAAAAAAAAGTTATGCCCGATCGACGAAGAAGTAAATTCGCTTGCACGTTTATGGTCAGATCGAGAATGTCATTTTTTTCTAATAAGAAAAAGTTTCAATTGAGCAATTGATGTGCAAACAAAATGATTGTGTCTATCTGTAGAAAAGATCATACGATAATTTAGCCGTTCGAATGGCCACAGGAAGTCAAGGACCACCCATTTGAAAGCCTGGACTTCCTTGAAGACAAATTATCGCTTTCCACTGGGGTTTTAGGCTATACCGTCAAAACGAATGCAAATGTGTTTCTGGAAATTGTCCTGGAAGGAGTGTTAGAGTCGTGTACAAACGACAATTTTAGTAAGAAGTAATGAAAGTTCGATCAAGCCTCGACAACGTCGCAGAAATCACGCTCCGAACAAGATTTGCCTAAAAAACAACGTTTCGCACTTCATTTTAGGAGCACAATGACCTCCATGATTCTTGGATGCAAAATCGTTTGACTTCCCCAAAGTAGCAAAATGTCGATGAGCTGAAGGCAGTCTTTCCTCATGAATAGCAGGACATTCAGAAGGTTGATATCCGTGAAAACTGCGGTGGGGCTTCTGACAGATTTAAGACCATAGTTAAGTCAAAATTAGAATATATTGAACAAAACCGATAATATTCTAAAATTTTGATGTATTTACTATAATTTTGTCTTTATTTAAAAAAAAAGTTTAACAAAAATCGAGGATAATATAGCGCTTTAGTTTGTTGCATTTTTTTCAGCCACCCTGTATAATCAAAATAATAATTAGTCCACATTCCCATTAGTTTTCCACTAAGCCGTCTCTAGGCTTACGTCGTAAGTCGGTCTAGGGCATAAGGATGGTCTTTACCGATCGGATATGGTAGATCACATCGGCTAAGATTAAAAATTGGATTCAGTAAAGTTCAGGGTACCGTAGATTCGGGTAACATTGCCTTTCTCCTTCTTCTGCTCGTAAGCTTTTCTTTAATGTCAGAACTTATTGTACTGGACAGACCTACGGCTTAACGTAACACAATAATAATTGGTATACACGGTCTACATGTCTACATTCCCATAAGTTTCTAACAAAGCCATCTCTCAGCTTAGATCGTAAGTCTAGGGCATAAGGATGTTCTTCACCGATGGGATATGGTAGATCTCATCGGTGAAGACTAAAAATAGTGTTCAGTAAAGTTAAGGGTACCGTAGATACAAGTGACTTTGACCCTTCCTCATTGTGGATAGTATTAGTGAAGACTACAGACCATCCGTAAGTGCTAGAATTAAAGAAAAGTTTATGATCAACAGGGGACCCCGTGATGTTCGTAACAACAGGGGACCCGTTACTGTTCGTCATCTCCGAAGATCAAAGTCACCCGCATCTACGGCAGTTTTCATGACATTTCAGAAGTGGGATGAACTAGACACTCCGAATGTCGTATCCGACCGAAGCTTGTACGCTTCATAAAATCACAATAAGCAAATAATACAGAAGTAGTTCCTGATTACAAAACAATCAAAATGCCAAGTTTTCAATCTTATCAAGTCCACTGACAAAATAACTAATCCTAATTGTAAATCACATAACACCAAGAGTTTGTAAACTAGGTCTTCGGAGTAAAATACTATGTTTCCCAATAAACTTGAATAAACATTCAATGTGAGAAACGACATGGAAATTTGAGAATTCCCAAATGAATTGACTCCCCTATGCAGTTCAATATGTATGTAAATATCCCGGAGGAAACAACAATTCCACAGATCAAAAATAAGTTCAAACTGTACAACTATTTGTAGAAATATTCACTGTAAAAGCACTGTAGTAATGTGAACTTGGGTAGAAATTTACCAACAATATTATCTCAATTTTCACCTTAATTGAAATCAGCACAAAAGGCTAAAATGGGGTATATGTTGGAGAAATGTGAGTTATTAACCCTTGAAATGCATTCTTCCACCTTTCAGTGCAAACCCCGTCTACCGTAAATACCATGGAAGTTCTCTTTGGTCTGCTGTGGTTCCAATAAACGAAAGAGTGCTACCATACTTGTAACCCACCCCCCGCCTAAAAAGCCTCCCATTCCATTTGTGGAAAATGAATAGCAGAGGACACAGTATGTTTGAGAGGTGGAAAAGAGAAAACCCAGGTGTCAAGTTGAGGGTAAAACAAACCCCTTAAACATGGCTTTCTCACTCTTACGCTAACATTTTGGAGTAAGAGGGCTCTTTAACTGGGGGTTTAAATTAAGAGGGAAAATTGAAGAGAAAAAGATGTGCTGAGTGAAAGGAGTTAACCAAAGGGAAATTTAACTAATTTCAACTCTGTTTATTGCTCGAACTCCTCAGAGAGAAAGAGACTCTTGTAGAGGCCAATTACTTTAATAATTACTGCTTTGATACTTCAATATTTCCCACTTCAAGTTTGTCAAATTTTGTCATAATTTAGCTAAATTGACGTTTTGGGAAATATGACGTCACACTGTTTGTCCGCCAAGGTTCAGACCTAGAGGCCAAACGGTTAGAGATACCGAATTATAGTCTTCGTTGAACTTCTCCTAGAAGTCGATAATAGGATTGGTAATACGGTCTTTAAGGCCTAAGATGTAGCTCTATGAGGATTGGTCCATAGAGTCAAATACTTACTGTTACCGTTGAGCCCATAACTTAGCTAAGACCTACATATTCCTTTCCGTTTTTTCTTATATTAAAAAGGACCCGAACGGTTTAGCTAGGTCTACCATCTTGGAGGTGTATTATTTTGAAAAATTAGAAAAATTGCTTGTAATTTAGGATTTTGAACATTCGGGAACTGGGCTTAACCTGTAGTTCGAATTCCGTATAACGCAAACTAGTATTCTTCTTCACTTATCAGCATCATCGTCATTTTCAACCACTTATCCTTATTGGAGTCGCGGGCCCATGGCATTAAGGGTAACAGCCTACGCCTGTCGATCTTCCGTGATGTTCGGGAGGAAGATGTTCGGGTTCGATCTTAAGGCGTTTGTATGCAAGATCCTGAAGTTGATTCAACCAGCTTGTGTTAGGTTTGCCCCAAAGGTCTGATTTCGAAAACGATTGCAATGATTCTTCTTATCTAAATAAGTATTCCTTACATATAGGGTTAAAGGAACACCTATTGACACTTTAAGAACTCGTGTCAGGACTTATTGACACCCTACTCTGTACTATTTGGAATACGAAATTCGAACACTTATCCTTATCGAAAAACGCAGATTAATGAAAAAAACATAATACTACTTATATTTTATTGGATGCATTAAATAAATTTCAACAATTTGACAAAAGTGTCAATAGGGGCTACATGTCGAAGAGGTGTTCCTTCGACCCTACTATAATGACCGTCGTCTCTTCCTTCTAATAATTTTTTAAGACGAAAGCTTAAAAACGTTTTTGAGAACATATTACACAATCTATCCAGACGAGATGCGGTTCATTGAAAAGGTCCTGGAATTCCGTACAAATCTGAACTGTTTGTAACCACTTGTGAACCTATTACATTAAAAATTGACTTTCCAAATTAGTTTATCCGGAATATCAAATTTTATCGTACTTTTGGGTATAGTACTTTTAGGAAAACCGTTATAGTGGTTATAATTGCGAGTTTTTATATGAATCCTTAAGAGCAACAGCTCCTTATAATTTCCAAGACTGGTATGATAGGCCCCTTTTGTTTAGAGAGTCTCATATTGTTTAAGTCAGCCTCGTCAGGACCCCCAAATTCAGAAGTGGGATGCATGATAATATATAACTCATCACGGATAATTCATCCAACGGAGCTAGAAGATTTGTAGCATACTTATTTGCCTATATTTAACTTAGGTATCCATGTTAAGATACCCATTGTGTCCATACCATGTACCAGACGCATCCCAGCTGGCAAATAAAGAAATCCTGTAATTGATCCTAGAGTCGATTATTATTTCTTTATTATTCTTTAGATTCTTTATTATTTCTTGCATCTACGAGAAGTCCTTAATGAATACTAAATCAGGAACTACCCCAGAATCTGTGTCTGTGGACCTGTGACCTCAGGTTTGCACCTTGTTTCACAGTTTTCACAGTATTCTGCTTAAAATAAATGGCATCAGGCTTGACAAACATATGCCGTAATAACGGCAACGAAACGACCCGGACATGGAACGAGGTGCCTGAAACAAATTCTTGCCTTGGGTCGTATTAGGATCGATTCCGAAAACCTTTATAAAGTGGCGGAGAATTGGCAAGTGCAGGCTAATAACCTGGGTGTTTTTCTTAAACCTATAACCCCGATAGGGTAAGAAGACCTGTTATCTCAGGCTTGCACCCTGTATTTCGGTATTCTGTTTGAAAACAAAAATGACGTCAGGTTTGGCAAACCTACCGCGACGCCAATTGAATTTCAAAATGACTATATGGAATATAAGAAAGCCATGTAAGCGAATTCAGGATCTTGCCATGGGTCGTCTTGGGATCGATTCCGAACACCTTTCTAAAGTGGGGGAGGATCGACAGACTCGGGCTGCTATCCTGAGTGCCCTTCCTAAGCCTGCGACCCCGAGGAATAAGCTATTGAAAATGAATTAATGAACTTGCAACATTACTAGGTAACCCTCATCAAGGCCCACAACTTCAGAAGTGGGATGTGTGAATAAAATCAGTAATGTAAATTGATTTTTATCAGATACAAAATTGACTTACTTTTGTATTATTTTGAGTAATCTTTAGGGTACTTTATTGATCGGTTCGTGTCTGTTTTGAATCGGTAAATAGTATTGAAGTCATTAGTTCGAGCATTCTGCAGAGTCTTGGTAACATAGCCACATATTTTAATTTCAATTCCAACCCCTGAGTTAGCCTCAGTACATCCCTGGATTTGTGAATACAGCACCAAAGGGAAAGCCATATAATCGACTCATCCTTTTTGCTGCCACCCTCGAGAGAATATATACAAGAGCCAAGAGGGTGTTTTGTCGCAAATACATTTATTTCCTCCAACACCACAAAACCATGGAGTGTACTTTGTGCGGGGAATGGGAAGAACGACATGGTTAGAGGCAATTTCAGGTTCAACAGGGACTGTTAATGTGGAATTACTCGCCACCACCTCAATTCGAAGCACAAGAGAATCCCGAACGAGGGTTAAGTGGGTGGAATATCGCCCTAACCTCAAACTCTGAGCAACTCCTTAAATGATTCCTCGGCAGTTCTCTTGGTTAAGGGGGTAGAACTGTGAGTGAGGCAGTGAACAACGAGTCGGAACGGAATGATTATCGTCAACAAAAACGGAAAATTTACGATAAATCCCACTGACTTAGTGGATTGGATGGATGGAAAATAAATTACGTTTTGGGGTGGTTATGTACCCAGGAAATTTTATATACTTTTATACCACCATGATTTTGGGGAGAGACAAGGCGGGGCGGGGGGGAGCAAATGAGAAGAGGAATTGAAATAGGGGGCATGTCGGTTGAAGAAGAATGGTTGGAACTTTGAGTGAGAAGACATAGACTCTTTCTTGATGGTGCTAAAGGAGAAAATTTGCGTGGGTGAAGAAAATCGCAGAGTGGAACTTTTTGGGGTTGAACGGATGGTTGATTTTGGTTTGGTGTTGTGATTCATACCCATTCTTCATCATCAAATCCCAAATGGATGGATTATTTTAGACTTGGCGTCGAGTTTATTTAACCACCCACTGTTTTCTCATCACACCTTTTTTTTCTCGTCTTCCATCAGATACCTCATCCCCCATTCCACTCCCAATAAAAGCCCTTTTTGGAGCTTGTGGAAAAACTTCCCAAGACTTTGTGGTTGTGAGGAAATTTATATTATCTAATCTTCATCACAATTTGACACTCTTCCACCCTGTCAACTGGGAATTTTCTACTTCAAGTCGTCTTGAGGGGGATAAAATTTTATTTGTATGTCACCTTTTCGTCCCTCGTCAACCTAACCCCATACTCCTCTAACCACCCAAAAGTCTAAAAACACCGAATAACATTGAAAGTGACGCGCGTGTATAGAATTTTCGTCAAGGGAGGTTGAATTTTAATTTTCAGATGAGACGAGAAAATTGCCATGGAAAATCTGCTTTTTCACTCCCCTCAGGTACACTAAAAAATGTTTAAGGTAAAGGCGGGCTATTGTGAACAAGGGATTATTTTCTATATTATCTTTTAGAGCAGTAATTTCGAAAAAAAAAACATTCTTGATAGTAGTTAAGTTACTGTATTTAAATAAATAAAAACTTATTATTAAAACTTAGGCCGGCTTCAGACCTAAGACTGTCTTCAGACTAGAGGTTCAGCCCAGTTCCCGCAGGTCTCAAAACCTTAAACAGCAATCGATTTTATTGATTTTTCAAAATGTAATAGGTCATTTGCCCTTAATAATCCAATCCTAAGTCAAAATTATCCAAAAAATCTTGACTGATAAGATATAGGAGAAGTTAAGCCATATGGCTAAGCCTTAAGTCTGAAGCCCGTATAAGGCTTGGCCAACTGGCTTTACTCCTCTAATTCTTGATGAGGCATGATTTTTTAGAAAATTATTGTTTTTAATTGGATATTAAGGGCAAATAATGCATTTAGATTTTGGAAAATCAATAAAACTGTTTGTTATTTAGATTTTTGAAGCCTTCGGGAACTGAGCTAAATCTCCAGTCTGAAGCCGGCCTTAAGGGGGTTTCCCTAATTACAAATTCAAAAAATCTATATTTTTCATTGCTTAAATCGATAGATAAAATATCTAGAATATAGGGGAGAGTATGCTCCCTTTGAAAGTTCATGCCTTCAAATAATGTGAATTTTCTTTTATTTTTCCTAAGAGACTGACATCTGTTAAGTATTAGTTAGCTTATCATAAAGTATAGATAATTACATGATAATCATGCGTTGTTTCTTAGGAAAAATAAAAGAAAATTCACATTATTCGAAGGCATGAACGTTCGAAGCGACAGTACTTTCTCCTACCATAAAAAATTCAGACAAAATTTTGTTTTAAACAAAAAAATATTATTTAGAAAAAAAAGGACACGAAAATAAGGTTCCGATTTAACGACTTTCTTAGGATTTTTTGAGCTTAAATATGAAATACTCTTAAATTTATTTTAGTAATGCAGTGCTGCGGCGAAGCACTCCAATGGACTAGCCATTAGTTCACTATTTTGTAATGTCTTTTTTTTTTTTTTTAAAAAAGAACTTTAAATGGAATAATGTATAAATAAACAGTAAAAATTTCAAGAAACTTCATCGTTTCTTTGTCTTCTAAAATAAATAAATAAATTAAATAAAAATAAAATAATTAAAAATCGCGAGGAAGCAACTAATATTTGGCTTCCTAATTAGGGCAACCCCCTTAAAATGTTTTACTGAGTAAAAAAATAAGGGAATGTAGGGATGGTTCGCACACAGTGAACCTTCAAGCGATGCGAATTTTCTTTTTGTGTACAATTGCTGGTTTACTATTTCTCATCTCGTTTCATGAGGTTAATAATTATCTATCTTATGGCTAAGATATGACAAACTAGCTCTTTGAAAACATAGAGAAAATTCGCTTCGTTTGAAGGTTCACTGTATATGAATCATGCCTACATTCCCCTAATAAAAAAATTCCGAATATTCACATGAATTTGCATTATACTTATTTATTATTCGGAATTTAAATTCAGTACGTCTACCGCCGGCTTAACCATTACAACTTTCATCGAGATTTATTTTTCTATTAATTACATTTAATTATGTGCAGTAGACTTTCACTTAATTGAGCTATTTCTGAAATGAACGAAAAATTTATTTGGCAATTGTCTTGATTTTGAATAAAATTTTCTCAAACTCGCTGTAGCTCCTCTTATTTTATGGTGATTCTTTATAATTGAGCGCTTTTTGTGGAATTTACAATGAGATTTTGCTCCAAATGCCCAATTGAGAGAATGTCTACTGTACATATTAAATTGTTCACACTTTTTAATATTTCAATATTAAAAAAAAATAATATTTAAAATATTTCAAATAATTCAACAATTTTTAAAATATTTTTATTAACTTTGTTTTTTTTTACCGGCCAATTAAGAAACAGCTTTGGGCACTCAATGGGTGAAGTGGCAGAGTACACGTTCTATGATGCAAGTGTCCCGGGTTCGAATCATCTTTAAGTCACCAGGAATTTTTCCGGCGTTAAAGGTATTCGAATTGCATACATGTTACTTTCTGTATCCTGCGCATGAACCAATAAACTTATTATAACTTATTATTACTTTACAATTGTGTACAGACATAAGAAAAAAAATAACTTTGGGTAGTTAGTAAAAATGATTTTCTTTATGGGATACCGGTGTTCCAATCGTCCTTAAAGGGTTAAAACAGATCATATCCCGATCCCGAACAGATGAAATCTTAAAGATTCCATCTGAGATTATTTTAATTTCGCAATCTGTTTTAGTATCTCGTCTGACGTAAGGTAAGGGGGCTATACACATTATTTTAAGGCTTAACGGTAAAATATGAATGATGGGCCTT